>NW_009620279.1:18840-27583 GCF_000690535.1 Cariama cristata
CAAGACACCTTCTGGGAATTTCTGCAACACAAGATGCCTTCGCTCCTGAAGTACTGGGCATGCTAGTGGCATGACTGTCTTTCCATGTTTAGTGCTGACTGTTTCTTAAAAAGTTTTAAACTTATTGTAGCCAGAGTGCCTAAAAAGTGCCATAAAATGGACGTGCAGTAATTGAAAAATATGATGCACTGCTAACAGAATAGCCAGCTTTTCAGCTCCCAGCCGTCTTCTCCCCAGACCCTGGTGAGTGTCATGCTGACAACACCACAGAATAAAAAAATCTGCGTCTTTTGTAGTTTGCATTGCCCTAACCTCCTCTCCCCAAGTACTTGCCCTTCCTTGTGGCCTCCTGATCAGCAGGATCTGTCACGGGCCCTGCTGTCCCTTTGTACATGGTTTGAAGGTCAATCACATATGCTTATATGTATCTCAGATGGGTTCCCTGTAGTGAAAAGGCAGACGGTTCTGCAGCACTAGGAGAACAGCACCTGTGTGGAGAATATTGGATGTACCCAGGAAAGGTGTAAGAGCATCTCCTTCGAGCTAATCTGCACATGCTGCCTATTCTATGGCCTTTGGTGGACTCCTTATTTCCAACTACACCAATAGGGACTGATTAAGCACCGATCATTACACCCCTTGGGATGCATTTATATAATCAGTGCAAACACCACTGCAGAATTCTCCATGCCCGACCACTGGCCTTGTAATCTCTAGATAAATACTGCCTCTGCTAGCAAGCTGTCATCAATTAAAACAATATGCTCAAAAATATTTAATGGTCCCCATGTTAATCCCAGTCAGAATTCAGTTTCTGAACACTCTTTGGCCAAACTAACAGATACAGATAATAAATTAGTCCTTTAAAAATAAATAAATAAATACCAAAACTATTGCGATTAGACAAACATTCCAGTGGGCATATGAATCTTCTTAACATGACATTCACAGTGTAAGACAGATATGTATTTTTCCACATTAAGGTCTTAAGATAGGATATCCCATCAGTCCACTCCTCAGACAATTAGCATATTAGCTAAATTTGCTGACAGGCATTCTGTGTGAGATTTATATCTCTTTTCAGTCCAAGTGAAATATTTGTCTTTCTGCAGTGTTTTCCAAGAACATACAGCATGTTTGAGAGCTTTACTGTCCTATTTTGATAACTAAGTCCAAAACTAAGCTTAAAATGAATTGCCCAACCCAGCTCTCATGAAATGTCAAACTGAAGTTGGCAGAGGAAGATAACAGATCATAAAGGTGGCATTCTCAGGGAGCTAACTGGTGCCATTATGCTTTAGGCTCTCTCCATTGCTATACTGCGTACCCTTACTTGGAGGGGTTTATGACTTGGCTGCAAAAATGTTTTCTGGGCGAAACTTGGCAGACAAAGTCTTAACTCGAGAGCAAATACATTTTGAAACAAATTTCCAAAAAAAAAAAAAAAAAAAAAGAGAGAAAAATCTGTCTACAGTGAGGCTTTGAGCAATGCATAGTCAAACCAAGTCAATCTGGTAAGCTACAACACACCCAACGCAGCCCTGGTGCCAGCCCTGAGGGCTAGCTCTGCCCATCCTGCCACCATTCCCACAGAGGAACCAACATGATGTCTGCTTTCACCCTGGAAAAGACTGTTCTTTCCCACCAGGTCAGCTGAATCAGATGCAGGCATTTGGGAGCAGTCACCACGCCTGCAGGAGAAGACAGGACTGGAAGAGTTTGTTCTCCTTGGAGCTGCTGCAGGCACAGGGGTAAGAGCTCAGGGTCACCGCTCTGACCCTGCTCACGAGAGCCTGTGGCAGAGCTGGGGTCCGGTCTTTCCATGGGAAAGAATCGATGCTTCCTCATTTACTGAGCTTTTTCAGACACCGTTCTAGAACTTACACCCTCCATGTTCACAGAAAGAGTAGAAAAAGTCACAACAGCAATACCTTTGTCTTCAATGGTGTTTTTCTGGCAGGACTGTCAAAACAAGTCAGATACCTGTTAAGCCCCTTAAGATTCCCAGTACAAGACACACTGCAAGCTGTTTCACAAACAGACCACCAAACAGGGAAGTGAAGTAATTTCAAGTCCCTCAGAGACAAAGAGAGAATTAAGTCCTGTCCCACTTACCTGCTCTTATGATGGTGTGTTTCAGGCTCAGTAGACAGGTTGCAGTTCTCTTAAGATAGGTTATTATTCTCACTGACTTTAAAAAGGTCATGGATGAGGCTTCAAAGACTATCCCAGAGAGTCTGTGGAGCAAAAAGTCACTAGACTCACCTGAATATTTGAAAGATGCAAGGAACTCTTGTTTTTTCCTGGCCAGAGTCACATACTACTTGTGTTGCAGCAGTCGTGCTGCATGGCAGGGATATATGGTATGGCCAGACCATCTGTGTGAGGCTATGTGGGAGATGGGGAAGGACTCGTGTGCCCCCCACTTGTTTTTATTCACCAAAAATGGTAACTCTGTTTGAACTAAAGTTGTTTGTTAATTACAGCTAAATTCATGAGAAAAAAAAGTTTCTGATTAATAAGAAAGAAATGAAGAAATTTCAAAACACTTCATTTCAGCATTTCCAAAATGAAGTGTTTTGCTTTTCTGGATTAGATTCAAAAAGCACATTAAACAATATTCCATTAAAAAAAACCACACACACACACACACACACACAAAACCCCCAAAAAAACCACCAAAGCAAACCAGCCAGAGAAGAAAATTAAGAAAATGATGGCATAAAGCCCATAGTTTGGGCAGTCTGTTTGCATATGAGGAGCACTTTGAACACCCTGTCTTCCTGGAGAGGGCACTCACTCCCCTTTGAACAAGAGAGTCATTCTGACTTGTCCTTTCTGTCCCCATGCACCCCAGAATTCCAAATATCTGGGTGGTGAGGAGGTACACAGCCTTGGTTTAACATACCTGCTCTGACTCAAGCTCAAAGAAAAAACATATCGACAGTCTCCTTCTCGGCTAAGTAAGGAAAAGAGCAACAACTGGTAAAAACTCTGAATTCAAGCCCCATAACCTTTCCATTTTGTCCATTGACCTGAAAAATCAAGTCATGGACTGAATGAATTCACATAGACCAAATGTAAATTTTAGCAAATCCTGCCTACTTCCACAAAAAATTTCTATCTTTAGTTCCTCAATGCTGTCGAATGAAATATCATTGTGTTAAGTGTGTGAGAAGCAAGGTCAAACAACAACTTTCACAGAAGATTTAATGAGGCAACATTGTTCTAGAAGAACTCTTCCTAAGCTCTAGAAGAACTGAAAGATCTACATAAATTCATCAGAAGCTAAAAACTGTGCAAGACTGTGTCTAGCCTAAACATTTGGTTTGGAATTTAAACATGAATTAACCACTAAGAATATACTTTTTTCTCATTTTCTTCAGTTCCTCTGCCTCTAGGGACAGAATAAAGGCAAGGCTTTATTCTCTGGAATTTTTATTGAAAAGATACATCACTTCTTTCAAATACATACTTTAGCTCTTATCTCAAACAACAGTCTAATAAGGCCTGGAGCCTGCAAGTGGGCATCTAACTTTATAGTACTGTCAAGAAATTATGAATTTCTAGGAACAGCATATAAATGTGGACAAGAAACATCAAGGTCAATGCCTGATTTTACAGTGGGTAGGCAAATCAAATGCTGATGCTATGAATTCAGCCATTTCTGATCAAAAGACAGCTCCTGACGCATAAACATTATTAAATTAAGCTTCTCACAACATTTGATTAGATCTTTATATCTGATACATCCTTTAACCCAATCATCTACTCAAACTAGCTGGTAGTAGGAATTACCTTTTCATGTGTCTTTCAGTGCAAGAGATCTCAGAAATTGTGTCACCAGTTCCCAAAACCCAAGCAAAGAATCCCCTCTTTGGAGTTTGCCCAGATTTACCCGTTCTTTAACTTTTTCTGCTTCTTCCTTCCTGGACACATATTGAAAATGATGTTATATGTATACTAAACTATGGGTTTTCCATGTTATTGTATTGTAGCGAGAAATTCCGAATTTGATTAGATAATCTCTATGAATGAGCAACCCTCCAGAGCTTAGGTAAAGTTGCAAATTTTTCTTGCAGAAGACACACCAATGTTAAAAAAATAAGTCACTTCAGTTTTTTGGAATCACAGTAGGTATTAGCTTCAGCCACAGCTGAAATTAAATCAAACATATGAATTTAAAAAAATTGAATAAAGGAAATCCTGGTATCTTACTACAAGGAATTGCATGGATGTCACCCTTAAAGATAACTGTAACACAAAGAAATGATGAGATTAAGTGCTGAACATATTATACTTATAAAAAAATGAAGTTGATGTGTGTAAACTAACATAAACTCTGTTAATTTTTTGTTTTTCTTGGTTCTGTCACGCTCATTTTCTCTCCAAGTCACTTGTTTTTTCCTCAGTAAACCAATTACTTCAGTGCTCTATTAGATTTACATTCATTGCTCTCAGTCAACTCTCTTATATTAATGAAATCTTATTCATGATAAGCAAGAAAAAAACCAAAGAGGTTGAGATCTAGGGGACTGAACCACTGCTAAAATCAGACCTTTCAAGACCGCAGAGAAGTTCTTCAGAGGTACTCAGCACTTAACTTACTGTGACTGCAGTGGCAGTATTGAAACGCATAGGACTGGATGGAGATCTTACATCTATTCCTCACCACTTTAGGTTTCTGTTCTAGTTTGTCATCAGTAAGCCCAGACATTACAGAATCACAGAATCACAGAATGGTCAGGGTTGGAAGGGACTTCTGGAGATCATCCAGTCCAACCCGGTTGCCAAAGCAGGTTCACCTACAGCAGGTTGCACAGGATCACATCCAGATGGGTTTTAAATGGACACGAATACATCCCTGTACATAGCTGGCTTGTGCAGAGATATCAGTGGAGGGTCAGGACATGACAGGAAATAAGGAGAGCCTCCTGGCTTATTAAGACCACTGAAAGCTCAACGGTGGTCATCAACTCCGTCCTTACAAAATGCCAAAAGTTATTCTAGCTCCTTTGTAAGGAAGCTAAATTACAATCTTGTGATAACAAACCAGTAGTTTAAAATTAGTTATAATTATCAAGCTTGACAGCCTTTGAGATGGCAGCCATTTTGTCTTCACCAAATTGAGACAGGACTGCTCAACATTGGTATTTTTCTTTGCCTTTGCACTTACCTCTTCAGTGTTCCTTCTCTCACTTTCTTTCTCAATGTAAAAAGCTAACGTTTTGTTACAAACTCTGCTATAATTCTCAGTAATCTGAGAGGATAACCACAGCTGCAGTTTTGAGGTTGCCAGCAATTCCTGCTACTGGCAATTTTCCGTCAGTCTTGTTAAGAAAGTTGCCACAATTTTACCACAAATAGTAAGTCTGTGGCATACTCCAGAATTTGCATACAATTGCTGTTAGCTTACCAAAGTGATCATTTCTGTTAACAATAGCGCTCTAAAACTGCTTGAAAATCAGGTTTCAGCCAAGCCAATCTGGTTTACATTATACAAAGTATTTTAATGTGAAACCTTTTAATAGAAATCATCACTAAAGTCACTTTGAGATCATGCCTGCTATCTGAAAGTCTTGAAAAACTAATTGTATACTTGCTTTTTGGATTATTTGTACTGCTTTTTCCATAAAAAAATCATTGGAAGCATGTTTAGCCAAAATTTAAGTACAAGTTATTTTGTTAACATTATTAAAATGCATATTCAGCAAATTCATTTGGCTGCATCAGCTCGTGCATGCAGCTTCTGAGTCCTTACACTGTGTTACTACTAGTTCAGAAGAAAATCTACACTAAATTGTGTTTGTGTTGCCTTTTGCTTTAATGGGTTAAAAAGAAGTTATATACAAAGTAAATTAAAAAAATTCTAAGGCCATTAAAAACATTTGTAGTGATACTTAGAACCAGGTGAAACTAGTTTGGTTAAGGATTTTTAATGAAATGTGATCAAACGTCACCTAAATTGATTAATTCGGACAAAGTTTCAGTTTGTAATGACTTTTTTTGCTGAACACAACCAAAACTCCATGTATCAACATGGTTTCAATTATATTATTTCTTTTGGTATACCTATAGAAGTATAAAATTATTCCTCCAAGACAAATTAAATTTTAACTAATGATTCCGAGTTGAGACATTGTTCCTGTAATCCACATCTCACACTTTCATTTGAATTAGATTTTCAAAAAGACTAAACGTTAAAAAGTTTTCTGTAGAAAACTAAAAAAATGAGATTTGTTCCCAGAACTGTTCTTTCAGTAAGTCCAGCCATTTGGCCTATAGTTACGCAGCTGCACAGAATCACAGAATTGCAGAATGGTTGGGGTTGGAAGGGACCTCTGGAGATCATCCAGTTCAACCCCCTGCCAAAGCAGGGTCACCTACAGCAGTTGCACAGGGTCACATCCAGGCGGGTTTTGAATATCTCCAGAGAAGGAGACTCCACAGCCTCTCTGGGCAGCCTGTGCCAGTGCTCTGCCACCCTCAAAGAACAGAAGTTCTTCCTCATGTTCAGGTGGAACCTCCTGAGTTTCCGTTTGTGCCTTAACCCGTCACTGGGCACCACTGAAAGGAGTCTGGCCCCATCCTCTTGGCATTCACCCTTAAGGTATTTATAAGCATTGTTGAGGTGCCCTCTGTTTTCTCCAGGCTGAACAGACCCAGTTCCCTCAGGCTTTCCTCGAAAGGGAGATGCTCCAGTCCCCTCATCATTTTCATAGCCTTCCGCTGGACTCTCGCCAGTACATGTAAATCAGGTGTGCCATTGCATGTACATTTTGCTTGCATTCATGCTTGATCTTGTTTTACGAGTTAGCATATTGCCGAGAAGGATGGAACAACTTAAACACTCTGAAGGGTTGTGGTTTTGATCTAAGAAAACATTGTGGCTGGTCATATAGGAAAAGTCCTTCCTAAAATGCTAAGGGAATCATTTTTTTTAATAACAAAAAATTCACCTATTCAGCAGGTTTTAATTCTTTCAGAGAGTCTTGACAGTATATCAAATTGTCCAGTCATTAAATGCTGACACTATAATGAAGCCGCCTTCTCTCATGATTATATCATTCTCTCCGTTACTGAAAGGACTTTAGCCCAGCCATCCATTTAATGGTGTTTTCTTTACTAAAAAAGTAATATGTTTCACTGATAAAAACGGAACCGTCTGTTCTTCAAGGTGGAAATTAATTTTCCAAACCTCTGCTCTTTTGAAGGTTGGCACAAGGGTAAATCTACAAATCCCAATTAATTTCACTGGTGTTGGCTGTCCTTGAAACGAAACAGATGCTGGTGCTTTTTTTCTGTACTGTTCAACGTGAATTTTTGGACTCTGGAAACCAATTAAAAGTGATAGGACAATTATTGGAAGATTTCACTTGTATTACTTTTTAGCATCTAACTAGCATTAGACTGCTTACTTTTGAATGGAGATAGGGCACAGCAAGGCTCCTGTGGTCAGGACCCTTACTACTCATTCTCTTCCTTCTGACAGTGGAAATCTAATAGAGTAAAAGTGTTGTAACTAAATGGACAAACACTGAGCTGAAAAATATGTAAACATTCCCCTCTGAAATCTTTAGCTTAGGACTCATGTCCATTTATTTAATATCAAGATTTATAACAGTAGTGTCATTCCCACATGTATTTAATCTTGTGACATCCAGCTTGGGCAGGTTGATAGTAGAGATTGCTTTCATAAATCTTAAGGCTAAATGAATGGATCATCAGGTAATGGAGATCTTGACTACCAGTAAAATATTTCCTCAGAATGACTCATCTTCGTAACAAGTTATTTCTTCCTGATGGGGGGCAAGTTAAACTTGTCACACAGTCCAACAGTGTTTAGACTAAATGTAGTCTTAATTAGCACTGTTAGGGCACTCTTTTACTTGTCTGTGGCCATGCTGATGACTTCATAAATCCTCTGACTACTGTTTTTGATGTAGTACTGGCTGCTATATTACTAGTACTGTGCTGCTCATTGTTCAGTTTCAGACTGAAAGGCTGAGGTACCTTCTTGCCTATGGGCTTGAGCCCATCCCATACTGCAAAAAAAACATCATCTTAAAGTACTGCTAAGAAACGTGGATTTGGATGGCTTTCTTCACCCTAAGAAAGTGGAAAAGTTATGACCATATTAGAGAGTTAGGGGTTTTCCTCCTTCATAGTACTGTATTTATAAGCCAAAACAGAGTTTCTTGGTAGACTTACAAGATTATTTTGACTGTTAAGCACAAAGTGGACAACAACTAGACTTAAACATGTCTTGCAGGTTCCTCTAGACAGGGTATAATGGTCCTGCTGAGACATACCATGTTCCAGACCCCCAGTGAAGTATTTAATCCTTACTGTCTTCCTCTGTTCCAGTTTTTACCCTTCCTTACAGATACAATATTACACCTATTTATAATCAAGTTACTTTAATTAGAAAGGTGCCTTCCAGCAGATCAGCCTTTGGGTCTGTGTCTAAATTACCCTGTTAATATGGCCTCCTAATAAGACTGCTGGAGCTGCATATGAATGCCTTCTCTTCTCAGAATGATCCAGTATACTATAAGTTATGAAATTTTAAAAGCAGCAATGTACCATTAAACTGGAAGGACAAGTATTTATGCAGCCATTGAATGTCCATGGAGCAAAATGATAGTTTGCAATCATATTCCTACAGAAAGTATTTTGTTCTTGAAATGCTTGGGCTACATTTTTGGCATGAAAAAATTGCCTGTTGTCTCCTAACATACCA
>NW_009620280.1:0-20277 GCF_000690535.1 Cariama cristata
ATATATATATATACATAAAAAAATCTGGTTTTGATCCAAATTGAACAGAAACTTTTTTCAGTTTTTTGAAAAGAGAGCAATTTCCAGGAAGCCAGAAGCTCCCCAGACCCTGCTGCAGCCTCCCAGTGAAATGCACGTCAAAGCTTGTCAGCTTCAGCGGGCAGCTGCAGAGCTCCCAGCATCCCTGGCCTTGGGGCAAATCCACCAGGTGCATCCGCTCGGGAGCCAGAGACTTGTACGCACTACGTTCCTCCTGTCCTGGAAGAGATCTGCCAGGAGTACAGGTGGGTTTCCTCAAGCTCTCTTCCTCAGGCATGGGGAAAGTCAACTGTGCTCAGTCCAGTTCCAGCAAAATAAGCCAGGCTCAAGGAATGATGTTTCATGGGAACATTTCTGACCAGCTCAATTCTCTGGGATAAACCATCAAAGAAACTTGTTGGCTGAAGGAGCGTTTTCATTGCAACGATATCTGATCCATCTGCAACATGACTTGCCTCGCATGAGCGTCCAGTCTCAGTGATCCTTTCTCGTTTAAGCTGGCTGCCAACAAATACTACTCCGTATGGAAATGTCAAGACGACGACCACCCCACCAGTGCTAATGGTTACTGGGATGATGTCAGTGGATGACAATTTCGAACATCTAAACTGCTGTCTTTAAAAGCAGAAGATCCTGGTACCACTTTATGACCTTGTTGGGTGTATCTTCCCTTCATGCAATTAGACCCGGTGACGAGAACGTCCATAAACTGTTTGGATGAATTTTAAACAGATTCTTCTGAATCAGTCCATATGGATATGACAAGCTGGTGAACCATACAGCATGCTACAGCTTGGCATCACGCCTGCAGCTCCTTCCCATAAAATGGGCAGCTTTTAGACCCATTTAATCACACTTAAACAACCTTTTTATCTCATTTGTTCTGCGTCATAACTCTCCTTCCAAACACTATA
Organism: Cariama cristata; assembly: GCF_000690535.1. Lineage (NCBI taxonomy): Eukaryota > Metazoa > Chordata > Aves > Cariamiformes > Cariamidae > Cariama > Cariama cristata. The sequence goes on from NW_009620280.1 coordinate 954, forward strand.
AACCACTGTGGCAATACCACCAAGTACAGGCCAGCCACACATTTTAGAGTCATCTCCCTGGCTCTCACAGTTTATTTAAATCAATATTTCATGACGAGTATCTGTTTTCTGCAGATTTTTTTTAAATGCTGCTTTTATTTCACACACACCCCACAGCCCCTTTCACACACATCCCACAGCCCTTGAGGAGGCATATCCATGCCCTAAGTTCATTTTCCCATGGTGAAATCACTACCCTTTTCAGCCACTACATCCTTGTCGAGGGCTCAGGCTGCAGGTGCAGTTCCAAGGCCTCCAGCCATCTGGAAATGGCACCTAAAGGAACACGTTGGGATTCTCCCTGCCCAGGAGATCCCTAAATGTGGCATAGATGGCTTTGTGCCACCTGCTCCTCTGCACAGAGGTTATGGGTAAGATAAAGATTGTTTTGATTTCTGTCTCCCTGAGCAGCCCAAGTGTTTTGGCACTCACATGGAGAGACTCGCACTCCTTGCTTAGATGCAGTGGGTGACGTACAAAAGCCACATGGTGATGGGTGCAGAGGGGCAAATATACTTTACATCGATAAGCAAACTAAGCAAGCAACTCCACAAGAACTTCTGCCATAGGGGCTTCAGGAAGGGAGAATGACACAGCCAGATAGGTATTTATAGGCCACCTTTTCCCTTCATTTACATGAGAGAAAATCCAAAGGCAAAATTTCCCTTCCATATCTGTTGCACTCAGTTTCACCCCATGACAAATCCCAAGAGCAAACCAGGATTAACTGGCTGCCCCATCTTGTGCCTGAGAGTGCCAGTTCCCCGTGTTCAATAGATGTTGCCTGTCACAGGACCTCAAGAGTTAAAATACCCTGATAAGCTTTAACCTCCTGAGAGAGAGGGAGAAAGACATCTGCTTTTTATTTTCGCAGCCCAGCATCTCTGCACTCCGGTTTTGAAAAGTCTGCATTCCATATAAACAGAGAGAAGTCCTCATAATTTATGCAATGATACACCAACATATTAAAAGGGTTATATTTTACTCTAATGAGAGAAATAAGATATCATTTCCTTCACACAAGGAAGGAAGAGTTGTTGTAATAAATGCCAAATGGGCACCCCTTAATTTCTTTAAGGGCAAGGATATTATGACAGCAAAGACTTTGAGCTCTAGCTACCTATTAAACAAATCTTTACCAAAACAGATGTTGACGCTGCAAGGACAGCTTGGGAACTAAAGGAAGCAAATTTATTTTAATAAGGTTAACCAGGAGAAAAGCATGTCTGAAAATCTGTTGTGTTTCTGAAGAACTCTTTGCAAAAGAAATCCAAGTAGAGTAGATGAAAAGAGCTCATCCTGACAGACAATCGATCATTAATGGCAGATAGTGCTGAGGTTTTTACTCTTTTTTGAATCTCCCAGCAAAATCAAGTGACAGCTCTGATATGCAGATTTACCCCCACAACTGTCTCACCGATCAGTATTAAGTGTGTGCTTCTTGGATGGACACATGAGCGCAGCAACACCTGCACGGCAAGAAAGTCCAGTCATGGCCATACAATATCCCCAGTTAGAGCCTGCTCTGTCTTTTGGGGGGTTCATGCTGTTCTGAGAGAGTAGAAATATGAGTCCAACTTTGTCCTTTGTCCTTACTCCTCCATCAACAGGAGGGAAATACGATAAAGTCTCCAGTTCTGCCCATCTCTGGCCCATCTATGGCCTGTTTGGAGCATCTCTTTCTCCCTACACCATCAGGGGACAGCAAGGTTGTGCCCAGTGAAGCGGCTGCATTAACCTTGTTTGCTTGTGCTGCCTTTTCTGTAGTTGTCATCTTTCCCACACTCTCAAAGAAAAACTTTTTCTTGGGAGTAGAAGGACCAAAATCTCCGAGAAGAAAGGCAGAAGGGTTTTTTGTCTGCAGATGGTTATGAAATTGCGAAAGATCTGTGTAAATACAAATGGTAGGAGAGCCTACAGGTGAAGGAGAGAGATCAAACGGCAGCAGCAATGTAGGAGAGGATGTTCTGTTCTTTGGACGATTTCCCACGGGGAGAATATAACTTTTAGACAGCAAGAATAAATGGAGATCTTCATTTCTGCCGCAGTGCTAAACTGCTTTTAGCTACTGGCTTGAGATGCAGAGAACCAAAGAAAAAAGGTACATTTGAGGAGAGGGATCAAACCAAATGAAGTGGAAATCACCTTAAAACATACCCTGATCACGCTGCAGATTCTGTCCAGCTATAGATAACATGACAGTCTTTCTGTGTAAGGCGGTGCTTGTTCATATAGCTTGTTCATATATTTGAGTTCATATATTTAAACAATTTACCTAAGGAAGGACTTTAATTTATGAATTTCAGTTTGATTTATACCGACTAACAAAAGCAAACATGTTAAACTACTAAAAGCCAGCGCATTAAAAAAAAAATCATTTTAGAAACACTCTAAAATACCAAAATAAGGACATAAAGACAAGATGAAATTCCAGTTCCACCCCGAGACATTGTCTTAGAGATCACTACAAAGGTCCATTCAGCCAAAGATCACACTTGCATTGGAGGAAGTCCTCTTTATGCACTGTTAATTACTTCAACAATCTATAAAATTAATAGCTAAATGAACCACATTTATAGAGATTATATTTCAGATACTATTTGCATTTAACAGAATATCCTTTGTTAGTAATTACCAGATTTATGAACTGTTTGGAACAAAATGGACACACCCCAGGGAACCTGCTTCATTCCCATAAATGCACCTCAGACGCGGATACACATCATTCATTCAGTCTGATGCTGCAGAACTGCACTGAGGGAGAGGCTTTTCACTGCCCTTTTCAATTTTCCTAAACCCTGCATTTTGTGCTCCTGCAGAGGAGAGGGAGGGCACAGCAGCCAAGCTCCCTCCCCGCAGCTGAGCCTCGGACGACTCGGTGCTCCTCGCTGCGAGGCATCTTCAGGCTCTCCCAGCCTGACTCCACTCACTATTTCCACTTGAACATGCAAGGCACATCCAAAACAAAGATCTGGGCAGCTCAGATTTGCCGAAGGACACTTCTCTGCCTGCGAAACACCAGAGGCCAAGGCAAGCCACATCTCCAGCTTCGCCTAAGAGATCCACCACGCTTTTCAGTTTAAGATATTCATTTTCAAAGGAAAAAAATAAAAAGTCTCTCTTCTTTTTGACTAGAAATTTCCTTTTCAGTGACTGTTTATGCTGCCATGGCTAGCTTCACAAGTTTGACAAGCTAGAAAGGAAAATGGATTAAAATAATGAGAAGAAAATGTAGTATCACCCATTTGTTAAGATACTTGTCACCACATCCAGCCCCCGTTGGTCAAAAGTGCTGGGAGATAAAATGGTTGTCTCATTTCACTTGGGGGAGACTGAGGCATGGAGTGGGATCCTACCCAAGGTCAAAAGGGATGTCTGTCTCTGGGGAGGAGGCTGAAATCGAGTCTTACAGTTTCCTATGTGCTAAGGTCTGGCTCAGCCTTCCTCTCCATGTGTTTATAACACAAGCTTGGAGGAGACTGAGCAGAAAAGCTTGTTTTCACCATCACCTCCCCTGTGTGAATGCAGCAGCACCCTCCCGTCCAAACCCAGCCGATGCTACCAGGTAAGGAGCACCGCCACTCTTAGCCCGGTGCTTCCCTACGTCAAGTCCCCAGGGAGGCTATGCACAGATTAAGGGAGAACCAAAAGAGTCAGGCACAGGGAAGACAGGCACAAGTAACATCACAGGTCAACCCAGCCCTCTGCTGTGGCTATTCCTAAAAGACCTGTCATACTGAGCCTTCAGCTAAAGACTCCACCAGGCTTCTTCACAGGTACAGCTTTGCAGACCCTGTGCCAGCAGCCCTCCCACAGGCAGAGGAGACGTTTCCTAAAAGACCTGTCATACTGAGCCCTCAGCTAAAGACTCCACCAGGCTTCTTCAGAGGTACAGCTTTGCAGACCCTGTCCCAGCAGCCCTCCCACAGGCAGAGGAGACGAAAGGCATGGTTGCAGGCTGAGCCCCAAAACGAGCTCTCACTTTCTCCTGCAGTAGCGCTGAGCGGTTACTGCACAACATGTGATTTATGGGCCTCCTTCTACCTTTCTCCCCACTCATGGTACGTTCATGAAGATCGGTCTCAATGCAATACGTGTGGGTTTGCCCTTCGCATCAGAGAGCTCTGTCACGTAGTTGTGACCAGTCAAAGCATCCATGTTCTGTTTAGGTTTGGCCTTGTTTGGGGAAGCTGCCAAGTTACTTCCAAATGACATACTTGCCTCGTCAGCTTTTAAATTCGGTTTCAAAAGGTAGCTGCGCGACCTTGAAATTAACATTCATCAGGCTTCCAGAGCAGTAAAATTAGCACTTGAATATTAGCAAAAAGTTAACCCCAAATAGGCATAGCTGAACTAAAATTACGTACAAAATCGGGATACCATGTATGCATGGTACATTCAGCACTGGTCACTGCATCAGCCCTGCTTCAATAAAACCCGTGACATCAAAACAAGGAGCAGAGAGAAAAACGACAAATGTTTTAAGGGCCTGGCCCCTGTGGCTGCATTTTGGGTCTACCACAGAAGCCTCACACAGAAGCTATACAGTAAATAGCATTGTGCATCTTTTACCCTGATATGAACTGTGTTATGATATATGGATCCTGGTGCAATTTAACTACATGCTGTACGTGGTAAAAGACCTGGGTAATCTATGTGCACAGTATCGTGCAGGAAGACCGATTACCTTTAACACCTGTAACGAAGGATAAAGCTGGCAAGGGCTGGGGAGGGGACCCAAGAGCTGCTTTCCAGGTGCTCAGGAACCCTCTGTGTCACCAACTCATCCTGAGGTGGGTTTGGGTTTCTTTGAGTAGATCCAGACCTGAATGTGGATGTTCTGAGCAGAACCTGACTGCTTTCAACCACGAGCTCACATCATCCTTAAGAAAGACCACTTTCCTCTCCATGTTAAGTATTTCTAGAGTGCTGCCTACACTAAAATCGTTACACTTCCACCTATATAAAAGCATTTATATATGAAGGTTTGAATTAGCTCCCTGGGTGATGGTGCCCAAGAGATGGCCACACACACGCTTTGAGAGCCAAGTCAGTCTAGGTGTTAGATCCTTGAATCTGCCTCCCCTGAAATAAGCAGCAGGTCAGCATCAACATCTTAGTAAGGCAAACAAGGCAGACAGATCCTTGGCTGTGGGGAGGAGGAGACACTCACCCAGGTGTACTGGTGTCCAGGACCCACATTATCAGTAGGACCAGTCACCCACTCTTTTTTATAGACACTACTAGCAAAAAGGAGTAAAGAAAGATCTCATTATGGACAGGGTAAAAAAACATTTTACATTTAGATCCCTTTTTTAAATCAAGAAAATTTCTTCCTGTTAGCTTGAAATCTTCCAAGGTATTAAGAGCTACTTTAGCTCCCTTTTCTCCCATCTGTTAAACAGAAATAAATCTTACTCTTCCTTAAATCTCTCTCTCCCTCTTGACTCATCTCATACATTCCTTCACTTGAAGATCTAGATTCTCATCCGTTCCAGGCCTCTTTCCATGCCAGACTCTTTGGGAAGAATTTTCTTCTCTTAGTAAAGAGCTGAATTTTTCTCTTCTCTTCTCCTTGCTTACTTTCCCAGATCAAGCCCACACCTTCCTGTTGGATCTATTAATTATCTTCCTGTTGCCACACTCCATGTAGGTTCCCATTTCCCTTCTGTTGCATTCAGATTTCCACCTGCCAGATTCACATTTCTGACAAGTTTATTTAGACTCTTTTTATTCTTTACCCATATTATCCCCCCTCCTCTCTTTTGGCTGACATTTTTCAGATTGGACAAACTACCCATCTCTTTCATTTCAAAGATAGGCAGGTGTTTCACGTTTTATATAAAGCTGTGTGCATGTGCCTGACTTTGTATGAATATAGATGTAGATAAAAGCCAAAACTTGTGTTTCCAAGCAGGAGCAAGAGCACGACAATAAAATTCCCCTTTTCACATCTACTCGACAGTAACTCCATTTAAAGAACAATAACTTAGGGACAGAATGCAGAAACCAACTCCAATTCTTCTCATATGATGGGCAAGTGGGGAAAGGAGAAATAAAATTCCTCCCTTCCTCATCTGGGTACTAAATGCCATGGAGAAATGCGACCCACACACCATGCCTTGACTGAGAATGACTGGGGTGAATGACAGCTTTTCTAATGCCTTCTGTGGCCCCAGATCCCACTCTGAATGCTAGGACCTGACCCTGCAACGTCCAGATGCCTTTGAAAACCTGCTGGTTTTCCTCGCTGTGGACAGGATCCAATGAGGCAGGCAAGCTTCTTTCCGACCAGCTTGCAAACTCCACTCCAGAGAAGTGTCAGCTGCATCCTGGACATCAAGATTCACTTTTGGACAAAGATTATAAATAGCTCGCTTTAAAGTAGCAGGTAAAATCAGTTGCCATCAGCCATTTTTAATAGCACACAAGGCTTTAAAACAGCAGTTGAAGGAAAGAGTAAAGAGTATATGTGGGAACTCCGATAGAGTACAACTTTGGGGTTTGCCAAAGACGGATATTCATTTCATCTGGTTTCTTTGCTAGAGATTTCCTGGAGGACATACAGTGAATCCAATTGATCTGGACTTCAGTAAAGTATGTCATACAGGGCCACATGGAAAATGGCTCTTTACAGGAAAAAAATAGAAATTCATACAAGATCTGAAAAGTACATAAAGTGTTGATTTGTATGAAAGGAAACACATTATATGAAAAGGAAATTCTTCATCTAAAGGGAATTACTCATGGACCTCTTTAGTGTTGGGTCTTGGGAATCTTGCCGGGTATGCTCATTAATGACCACGGCACATAACATAATAAATGTGCTAATGAAACTTGCCGATGACCCCAATTTCAGAGATACACTGAATAGAGAGGAGAACAAGAAGGTTAACACGAACTGGATGATCTTGAGATAAGGAGTCACAGAAAACGCACAGAAATTTGTGGTGCAAGGTGTAAGGCAACATACCACTGTAACCTCACTGAAATGAAAAGACCTGGGAGCACTGGATAACCCTTCCAGTAGACAGAAGGAAGTGGTAACACTATTGTGCTGGACTGTTGTGTAAGGAAGGTAAATTCAGAGTGCAACATATGAAAGGAAGGACTCTGGGATTAGCAGAAGAGGGAAGCACTTTCAGAAGCAGAAACCAGAAGAGGATGGCCTGCTTACAAGGAGGGCAAAGACACCCCTTGACTGCAATCTTCGCACTTCTCCAGTGACAGGAAAGGAGAAGAGCTAAAAGTAAAAAACAGCACTGGAGCATGGGGATATGAATGGGCTGAGAGGAAATGTAGGCTGTAAATTAGAAGGTTCAGTGACAGCCTTGTACAATGAACACACAGACAAAGAGCCCTTAACTGACTTCAGCATGGAGCTAGCACAGTTAGCGAACATTTATAGAGTTTTGTTCTCTAAGATAGCAGTGGCCTGGCCCGCTAACTACTTTGCAACAGTTCAGTAGTCAATTTAATTTAAATACTAATATTTCCCAAAATGAAGTGTTTTTCCCTTGCTTTGTTAACTGTTTCTTCTCCAAAACAAACCTCCAAAAGAGACGAAAGGCCTCCCTCTTCCCAGGGTGAGACCAACTGAATATTGCACTTCTTGAGTCCAACACCCGTAACGTCCAATCCATTAAAACGAGCAGGCAAGTTACTGAGACAGAGGAAACAGTGGTCAGTCACAATTGCTCTTCCTGGGTAATGTAAAATGACTGATGAATTTTTGTACCCCAAACCAAATGTGGCTTAAATGAAACAAAGGGCTTAAAGTACATAGGCCAGGAAACCTTGAAGATCCTCATGCTCTGCCTGGGAATAACAAGGCAAAAGCTCTAACATGCTGCTAAACGTAAAGATACTTGTTCTGATCATCAGCCCATCAGTGAAGGACCAGAATCTCCTCCCACTGATACTATCTTTCACTGATGGCATTTGCATGGTCACCTAACCCAGGCATTAGCTGTATATGCTCTGTCTGTTAGAAATGCCCCGTGCTTCAAAATTGAGAAGCAGCCCTGGGGTAGGACATGCAGCACATGGAAAGGATGAGGAGGCTGGGAAGTGGGAGGTGTTGCAAACCTGGTTTCTAAAAGGCCCTGCAAATGGTTCATCAGAGTTCCCGACAACAGGGAACACGTTGAGGCTTTGTGTCTGCAGGAGGCATGCTCGTGAAGCTGTCCAAACAGTCAGGTGAGCATCAGTAAGGGAGGGTGACAGCAAACATAAGTCCCCCCCCAAAAGCCATGGAGTACATTAACACTAGCACGATGTTAAAATCAAAAGTGAGCAGTGTCATGAAAGGAGGTGGTAAGAAGCCAAAGTTTGGCGAGGTTTCTACATACAGAACAAGTCCAAATCTCTATCTTTCCGTTATTTGACATCTTAGAGGGAAACAGACTTTTTTTCTGCTTTTAAAGAAAAAATATTCCCTGCAGTGAACACAGCCTAAATATCCCAGCATCCTGTTATTGTATCCAGTCCAGGCAGTGAAACCAAGGCCCTGAGTCTGTAATTGGGGCCACATGGCCGTCCCCGCACTCCCACTGAAATGTTCTGACTTCACCAGCCCAGCCACACAGCTCCAGGTGAAAGCTGAGCGGAGGTACCCGAGCTGCTGCACAAGCCCTTCACCGTGACCTCGGGCGAGTAATGCTGACTCTTTACCTCTGTTCTCCATCTGCAAAATGGGGGTAATCATCCAGCTCTCATCTGCTTAGAAGCTCATCAGGGCAAGCAATGTGTTTTCTAGATGAATGTGCAAGAGGACCTCAATTTTGGCTAAGGCAAGTCAGTGCTACAGTAATTATACATATAATAGAAAAAGAGTCATGTTATATAAATTATTATAATCAAGAATCAGTGGCTATTCTCCTGAAAAGTCCCAGCGCTTAGAGTTTTCATGTTTTTGTTTTTGGAATAGACTAATCACTTTCACATCATAAACAAATAATGGTTTTAATAGATACCACATTTGTGGAACTTTTACAGCTAACATGCAGCAAAGCTCTTGTCCTCCACAGGCGCTTTTTTTTGCTGAAATAGCAAAATATATTCTGTAGTACATTAAGTATGATTCACGTGGCATTTTGTATGAACGCACTGTGGATGTGGCCTATGAAACAAGCTTTGTTAGAATTCTGTAGCCCTTATGTTCCATTTTTATGCTTATAATTCTAAATATGGTTTTGCTGCAATTTCATGTAAGGAACAACAGGGGAGCCTTTCTCTGTCTAATATAACACCTATGAATTCCCATCAACGCAAGTAACAGATGGGGAGGACTCGGATGCTGCCCTGCCATCCAGACAGGCTGTGTGCTTCCACCCTGCTTGAGGGCAGAGTAAGTGAGAGCAGGAGCCAACCCTCTTAAAGATACATGTAATCTTTCACAGGCGAGTTCAACTCCTGACGAACCTTTAGGACTCATAAATCAATGTTTGCTTTCCCAGGTTACCTTGCCTTTCCCCGTTGTGCTCATACCCATCCTGGTCTGAGGTTGTGGCCGAGAGCCGCTGCCAAGTGGGCAGGAGGCAGTGATAACCCTCCAGTGGGATGAAGCTCAGGGAATTCCTGCAGCTGAGGTGGCATCACTCTGTGCAAGCTCAGCGCTACCACTGACCTGCTCTATTACCTTTTTTTTCTGTATTCAGTATCTCTGCATCTGTTTGAAAAACCCAGCTCTCTGCAGAAAGGCTCATCTTATAGCGACTTAGTCTAAAGAAAGCCTCTGTTAGGTGATTTCGCTTATCAAGCCCAGAAATCCCAGCTACGGAACCTCTGCTGCTATGAAAAAAACCAGCACTTTGAGTCGTCTGTACCTAACATAAAACATACTGGACGGAGAGGTGCAGAGAAAGGTGGTGGAGACAAGATTAATGGTTTTAACTGGGAGTGAAATCCAGTAATTAAGTAGTGACCCGTGACACTTGAGAAGCAGTAACAGTTTGTTGACCACAAGAATGATTGCTCAGAGTGCCTTCTTAATGTTGTAAATGTGAAAATGATTTACAGCACGACCAACAGGGAAAAAAAAGCAAGCTAGCAAGCAGACACGATTGACATTAGTAATTGTTCCTGACTGCATACATATGTGGAGGTAAGAAAGCAGAAATACTTTCGGTGTGTAGCATGGTAGCAATATATCAAAATTACTAACAGCAAAGGACTTAAACTCCTTGAGTTGAGATGATTAAAAAGCGTGCAAACACCATTCATAACACTGAAACAAACAAGAAGCCTGAAAGGGATGAAGGCTCCGCTTTGGTTTTCAGTAGGGCTTGTTTGCCTTAGATCTGCAGCTGTGAGCATATCAGAGCCTTGCGGACAGAGTTAAACACAAATGATTAATATCCAGTACGAGTCGCAGTGCACAAGCTGCTCTGCTTCTGAAGAAGAAGTAGGAAGACTCTCAGGGGATTTCAGCAGCATCTGAAAGCATGAGTCGGTTCTGATTTAGCAACAATGAGATTTAACTGGAAGTCAATGGAGAACTAGCAAAGTGTTCGAGAAGGACATGACTCGTCCTCCAGGGAACTTTGCTCACTGGCACTCTGAGGGTGGTGAAGTCCAGCCTTGCCATGGCACCTTTTGTGGTCCTGAGGGAAGACATGAACATCAGGATATTTCGCCTTCCTCTTTTCTTGTGAAATAGGAAGACAATCGAGCCTTCTTCCCCTTGGCCTCAGCTGGCCCCACGGGTAGTTCACCGAGGCAGGGATGGTCTCCTACAGCATGGTCTGGGGTCCGACAGTCTCACGGACTAGGATGAAGGCTTCTCTTTCATCCCATTGCTTTATGCTGCTACCAGGGGAAAGAAAGAGGGTTTGTGCTGCCCAGGCATAAAGTGCCAGAGATCTGCTCTGTGCTGTTCTGGAAATGTTCCCTTTTTTTGTCAGAGAAATGGCTCTGCAGCTTACAAAAGGGTTTGGTAAAACGGTGACATTTTCTCCTTTGTAAACACCTGGAGGATTGGAAAATAGTCTCCTTTCCACCCACTTTTTTGCTACCTGAACCCCAGCTTTGCTTTCCTTTTGTAAATGACCGCAACTTGCTGGGTCAAGGCAAAGAGGTTTTCTGAATAGAGCAGGGCTACTCAGTGCACCCCGGGGAGACACCAAGCATCCCACCCACACCCAGGCACCTCCACCACCAGCCCTTGAAACCCAGATCCTGTGCAGAAAGAGACCTCATCACGTTTGGGTTGAACACCAAGTACAAAGACCCCCAAAACTGGCACTGTTCAGATTTAAGATTTTACACAGACTTTAGCCAGGTCATTAAGACCAACATCAACTGATGCGCAATGATAAAAAAGAAACAGGGTCTCTGATCTAGCCAGCTGCCATGGCTTGCATTTCTCCTGCCTTGGAGTGCTGAGACCTGTGCCTCCCTCTCCTGCCTGTCAGTCCCAACAGCATTGGATTGCCACTCAGCAGCCCCAGCCCAGAGCTGCTCTTCTCCCCTCTCCAAAATGAAAGGCAGTTGAGAAGATGTAGAGGGGACAGGAGCAGGGGTCATAATGAGGCTAAGCAGAAGAAAGAGCAGGGCCCTGTTTCAAATGTAGTTATTTTCATGTTTGGTTTTTTCGGCATCACTTAAGCCCTCTGTTCCACCATCTCCTGTTAAAAGCTGGTAGGTTTTGTTGTGTTTTTTAATATGGTCATAACCCCATTTTATATAGAAGGGAAAATGCTGGCTCCCTGTGGCTTTCATGTATTTTCATATTGGTGTAATTCAAACAATATGATGACTCAACTTGACGTCGTTTCCTGGCTGCAGAGGGGCTTGTGGTAATCAAGAGTTTAAACTTTATTGGGACGCCTGATGGAGCAGCAGCAAACACCGCAGAGAGCCCTAATGAAGGCCAACAGTGGACAGGCTGGCCAACTCAGTCCAGCGAGGACACTTCTTACCCCAGGTATGTGCCGTCCGGTCAGGTGAGCCACCCAAAAAGCTGCCATCTCCACCCGATGAGATGCAGTCATGCAAAGGGCCACAAGCACATGCACAGAGACTGAAAACAAGCCAACCCCACTCCCACTGCAATGTGCAAGAACATAGAGGTATGAAGCATCTATGCTACTTTCCCAGCAGCCTGGAAGTTGGCTTTGTGCCACCCCAAAGCCATTGTGAATTCTCCTCTTAATAGTAATTCTCAGAGCATGAGAAGAGTCAGTGTTTTGTTCCAGTGAGGACAAGAAGCATTTGCAGTCTGGTTTTAATTACAATTGGAGGAGGAAGGACAACCAAAACTTGAAGAATTAAGGTTGAGAAGAAAAAGGTGAATAAAAAGTGGTGTCTCAGAAGCACAGGACGTTGATGTGCCATTGCGTTTGTGCATGTTTCCAGCCAGAAGCATCTTAACACAAATGCATGACTTTGTGTCGAGTGAATGCACATCCCTGTACGTGCACACATCTAAGAGGCAGGGCTGGTAGCACAACCTATTATTAAGCTTGCCAAACATTTCCAATTATAAAGCCCTGTTTTCAATTGCTAATAACTTTATTAAACTTAAACCACTTGGGCTGCAATTTTCCATGCCAAGTGTCTGCCTTGGGCGGAATGTTTTGTTATGCCTTCTTTTTTTTAGCCATCAGCCAAGAAAAGGTTCAGCTGTTTCAGAGAAGGTGGCTAGGGGAAATACAGGGGCTTGCAACACAAAAAAATCCTAGTAACCTTGTCTTGGAAAGGTCTGGAGTCCTCCCACTTTGGAGAAAGGACTGGAAATCTGCAAGTAGTGAAAAATCTTGTCAAATTTGACAGACAAAAATTGCTCTGAAAACCCTTTTCATACCCAAGCAATACCTCTTACATCTCTGTGACTCCATCTTTCCTGGACACGCTTTAGCCTTTCGCCCTCCAGGCCAAGGTAGGACTGTTTGGGACCGCTCCATCACAGCCCAGCTGCACTCAGATGGAGGGGCAGAGAACCTGGTCTTCTTTCAGCCCAACTCTACTACCAGCCGTCATCCCTCCCTTCCTCAAGGCAGCCATCCTTGCCCTAATCCAGCACCCCTTTCTCCGTATTCTGCACACCACATTTTTCAGTCCCGACAAGGAATGCAAAGCAAGGTACAGTGTAAAAATACAGACCTTGCTTATAAAACCATGTGATAGCAAAGATCTTTGCCTCTTCTCCCCCCATGCAGCAGTACCTTCAGGATCCCCGGAGTTTGCCCACTTATTAATATCACTAACATTCACATCTGTTTCAGATTGGTTTATGTGGATGGGATTTAATAACAAATATGTTCTCCATTAATGCTAGCCCTTGCCGTGCGTACATTTACTAACAGGCTTATGTATTTTCTGATCAGATCAGATGTTCTCTGCGGTTTGTTTGTCAGATTTTCTGTTTGGTGACCTTCTTCTAGCAAATCAGATCTGAAATGTAAAACATGCAGAGAGTAGCATGGAGCCACCATCACCAGTGGGTTCAGAGAAAACAAGGCCAGACAGGCATCCTGCAGCCCCACTTCTCCCAGATTTTTCTCCTGGTCTGATACACGAATATGCCAAAACAGCCTTTGCCGCCCCATGGGAGGTCCACGTTCCCCCTTACATCACACTCCTGCAAGACGCTGGACATGTGGCAAATGCACACTTGTGTACCTCTGGGACTCAGAGAGGGCCTTCAACAGCATGGAAATACAGCTGAAAAATTCATTCATACAGGCAGATGTGTGAGAATTTCAGCTTGATAGGACTGCAAAGAGGGTGCAGAGTTCTCAGTAGTCATATTTCTTAAAAGGTGAAGGAAACACTGAAATAATCCAGGTCTAAATCCCCTAAGATCTACATAAAAGATCTAGGAGAAATGCTACAGTTGACAGAGGGTCATAAAACTGGAGATGCTGTGAAAAGCACAGGAAAGGAGGAAAAGAAAACAGGGAGTTTGTTATGGCTTTTCAGGTGGTGCTTCCCATGCACAAGTCTGGAAAGAGAGCTGGACTGAAAGGACACAATGTGATGGTGGCTGATATCAGATAGGGGCTTGGGACATGAGATAGAGCCTCGAGTCAATATAGCTCAGTAATATTCAAGAGACGAAAGAAGCCAGAGATGGGAAAATGAGGAGCCCTGCGGTGGGGCCAGAAGCTGGGATAGGAAGTGGTAAGGCAAACACAGTGGCTTCCAGCAAGGCAGACATGCTCTTATCAAAGAAAAATAACACATCGGTGGACCAAAAGATAGATGCAGAAACACAGGTGTTACCACACTACAATAAGGATAAAATGCCAAAGCTTATTCTGCTTTCTAGGGAAAATGCATCACCCCGTGATGGACTAAAGTTACAAGGCCTCCTGTAGCGGTTATTTTGAGAGACATTACCACCTCCCCCAACAAACCCTTTCCCACAGACAATTCCATTTAATAGTTGAGAAAATAAATTTTCTACTAGGGAGAAAAAGCCCAGAAACATGTTTTCCGAAAAAAAACCAAACAACCACCTATCTTTTGGAACAAAAGCGTTTGCCCAAAGCCTATCATCCCAGCAAGGCACACACAACCTCTCAGCACAGCAGCAGCAGCAGCAGAATTCCGACCAAGGCAAAGCCATCAGCTCCCACCTCATATATTCAAGAGGCCCACAGCAGGTTAAGACACTGAAATATTGTCTGAAAAAGATGTTTTCTTTTTTTTTCTTCAGGGCGAAAGCTGTCCTTCCCCCACAAAAGGTGTGCTCAGAGTCAGCCAGCAGGATTCATGAAAGATAACAACCTCAGTGATCCTGCAAAACATGGCCTGTAAACATGCATTTCTGTTTTGCTTTCAAGCAGCTATTGCAGCGCTGAGCAGGCTGAGGGTCAGAGCTTACACGCTGGTTAGAGCTGCTCAGCTTGTGGGTAATCCATCAGGAGGAACTGGAGTTTCTTGGAAAAGTTCCTTGCTTTTCTAAACTCATGTCACAAGCAAGAGCAAATAGACCCAAATTTTCCCCTTCTCACCTTTTGAGTTGGCCAAACACAAGCCAAGACTAATCCAGAACTCTTATAGCCATCATACCTTGGACACTGGCTCAGCTGACCAGACCTGGCTACAGACAGGTTTACTTTCCCTGGCTGAAGTTGTGCTGATCCCCTATTTCACAGTCTCAAATGATGTATCTAGAAATCAGGGAGAGTTCCTGTTCCTCTGCAGACATTTCAGCTGGAGACCTTGCATGGCCCAAGGTGGAGACCAGCAGAGACTGAAACAAGCACCCAGAGCCCCATTAGCTCTGCAGTGAGGAGTCAGCACTGAGGGCCCGAGTGCCGGGTAGGGTGATGTGCATGGATGCTCCCACCAAAGCCATGCGCCCTGCAACAGCTTGGTCCGAGGGGAAGCATGGCCCACAGAGGTAGCCACGAAGGGCAGCCCGTTGGGGCTGCTGCAGACAGAATCATGTGCATCACCAGCAGGGAGAATTTAACCCGACTCCCTCATCCTTCAAATGCCAGGTGGGAGGTTTGACCTTGGGCTGCAGATCCACGGACCATCCCACGGCGCAGACACACATGTGCACACACAGAGGAAGATGAAGTGCTTTTGCCTCTGACCCCAAGCGAAACAGCAAACCCCAGTCAGCCGGGATACTGCAATGCCCACTTAGTGTTTGTAAGTTGTCCTCTGGGTAGGATTTCCAGGCACAGAGTGTCATATCTTTCACACTTTTCGAGCAGGGCTATAAATTATGGCGAAAGTCCCTGTAACTTCAGTCCAATCACTCTGTACTCCTGGCGCCTGCTGGGTTGTTGTTATTGTTACAGCTACAGCTCCAAACGGGGAACGTGTGATGTACGGCTGGGAAGGGACTTTTCTAACTTCTCAGTGAAGCGGTCACAAATAGGAAGAAACTGCAGTTTCCTACAATATTTAGCATTATATAGGCCCTCAGCAGTGCCACACTTTACTTCTTCATTTCTAGCATCCCCCTTTGAGAGCTCTACCCCACTTCATCATCATAAACATGTCAACAATCAGTCCCCGTGGAGGGCTCTGCTGTTTGTTCTTTGGCTCACATGAAGAAAGCCTGTCCCTGCTCCAGCCCCCAGCACACATTTCTCTATGCTCAAAGGGGCCGGAGTTGGAACGTGGCCATCTTGTGGCTCCCGGACCTTGATATTTAAAGAAAAAAAAAAAGTAAGGAACACAAACTTGATAAATATGATCAGCTGCCGGGAACGTGCCTGAAGCCTCCTGCTGCTGTTGTTGACATCAGAAAGCTGCGGAGCCTGGGAGACGGGAGGAAGTTTTATTGTCTCGCTCCTACCAGGAGCACGCGATTGCCGTTCCAGCTGCCTGGTGGTACCCAGCGCTTCTCTCGGGCAGGGCTGCCTGTCACTGAGAAAACAGGACATCAGTTCTCACCTTCCAGACTCGACAGCCGGGGGGAGGCTTCCCGCTGCCTCTCCCAAAGCCTCAGAAGAACTTTTTCATGGAAACCGGCACTGGCATGATGTTTTCCCAGACTAATTTTTTATTACACCTGAAGCTTTCCCGTCAGCCACCTGACAGCTCTCTGGTCTACAAGGGCTGCTAATTGGGCTAAATTGTACGGCCAGACAGGGTGCACCCCAGCATAGGGACCGGTGCTGCTGGAGGGTGCGGCTGTGTGTTGATGCTTTTTCCTGAGTGGCTCCAGTCAGTGGAGCAGGGCAGCCCCAGCTGAAAGCTGTTTCATGTTTTAGGAAGAAAGAGGATCCAAAATGTGGTCAGCTGGCTCCTTTGAATCTGTGTTCCCCTGTCCGAGCTTAGCAAGGAAGTTCAGGCTTCCTTAAACTTCACTAACTCAGCAAGTTGGTCTACCAAAGGACCGGGAGTGAACTTCATTAAAAGTGATGGAGAAGAAAGCAAGCCTGT
This sequence comes from Cariama cristata, assembly GCF_000690535.1. Lineage (NCBI taxonomy): Eukaryota > Metazoa > Chordata > Aves > Cariamiformes > Cariamidae > Cariama > Cariama cristata. The sequence goes on from NW_009620280.1 coordinate 17,847, forward strand.
TCTGGTTAATAGATATATTATCTGAATACTAATTCAAGCGATTGAGCTGAAAGGAGATGAAAACTCCTTTGGGAAAAAGGGAATCTGAAGCAGAGCAGTATTTTAGCTGAGGTATGATGAATAATTTTGCAATGACAAGTCATGGATATATGTGACGAACACAGAAGTACTTGAGAAGATCCTACATAAATTCCTTTTCACAGCTTTTTCACCCTTTTATTTCCTTCCAGTGTGCAATGTTCCCTCAATCTTTCAGGTCCATGGCATTAGGTATAGTACAGGAGGGAAATATTTTCTTCCATATAGAGAGTTTAGGCCCCCTGAAAGGGGCTGGCTGGACAGTTATGAAGACGTAAGCACTCTGTATATACCCAGAACAAACTTCCCCAGTGCTTTGCTAAAAAAATATGGTGCAATGCTTGCCTGGAAGAAGCATGGTGAAAGAGCTCAGTTTTCATGGCTCATTTAGTCTGGCACTTTTCTCCAGGGACAGCCAGCAAGAGCACTGATTTTGATGACTGACTTCTGATGTGGACAGTTATTCTGGCATTTGGGCTGAGACTGGCTCATTTTATACGACTTTCAAGAGGCTTCGAAGTGGTCACTTGGAGAAGACAGTTTCCAAATCTGCCCCACTCCAAGCCAGTCAAATTCTTTCTCACATGAACTTATAGCAGTAATGCATTTGGAAAAGAAAAACATCTATTCAGAAATTTTTAAAAAATTGTTTGTCATTCAGCTATGGCTACAAGGGAATGTCTCCTCGCCTCAAGTTTCTAATCCTTTTGGAAAAAATGTTCAGATCTCTCTTCAAAGAATTTTTTTGAGAAAAGCGTTTTTTCTATCAAAAAACCATTACATTTGGCAGAAACAGACAGTTCCTCATGAACACTACAGGATTTTAATGACCAGAGCCCTCTTGCAGTGTTCACTTGCCCAAGCAGCCCTGGTGTAGGAATGTTAGGGGCACTCAGGTGTGAAGGTGCTGAGAGACCTGTAAGTATCTGGATCAAGAGACAGAAAGAAAACGCAAAATGAAACTTTCCCGAGTAACTCAAGGGCTTCTTCTCTTCCAAAATTGCTAGAAAACCTTTAGTATGAACTAATCCTCCTCCCTCATTATCCTAGAGACAGATTTAAATAGCATTCTACTTTGCAAAAGAGTTGTAAAGAGCCCTAGAGCCAGCCAACTGAGATAAAAGGCCACAGCTGAGTGTTCCTGTAAAGACAACAGTCGCACCACGAGTGACAGATATTTCGCTGTATCAGTACGCTACGCCACAAAGTTCTTCTGTAAATGGAAGAAAATATGTCTTTGTGCACCCTACCACGGCTCTTCCCCCACATCTGCAGCACGCAGGGCTTCTGATGTAGGACACGCCGCTGTCTGGGATGGGCAGGAAAACGAAAGGCACAAACATCTTAGCTTTGACGCTACAGGACTCTGTTAGTGTCAAAGAGTGAAATACAGCCCTATGCTGGTTCATATCACAGGTGCGCAAATCCAGCCCTTCATAACTTTACTACTTATGACCCCTCAGTGCACCAGCAGCCACGTTCAGGGAGCATTACCAGCTCTCTGCACACTTTAATCCCTGTCTCTCAACTCAGCGGCTGCCCTCGCTCCCCGGGAGGGATCTCCTGCAGAACAAACCCTCGCCCCCGAGCACGCACCTGGCGCAGGGCATGCAGGAGGGTGCAGGCAGGCACCTGTGAGCTTGCATGTGCCCCTGCAGAAACCTGCACCTAGGGTTAGGTTAGCTCACATATACCTAGCCTCTAAATTCTCTCCTGCAGTTCCTGAAACAGCCTTTCCTATCGTTATGGGGCTGAAAGAAAAGAAACTTTCATGACCATTTTTATTATCCCCCTTTAAAAATTGTTTACCACCTGTTTCATTTCCATGTTAAAATGTGACATTAATTTGAACTCAGGCTAACCCCTCCTCTGTTACCAAATTGCTGCACTTAGATCAACCAAGACAAAGACATTTTTTTTTACCAAACTAAATCTACTTTCTTCCCCATGCTAGCCATGATTCTTGGCAAAGATGCCTGAGAGAAGAGCTTGGAGGAAATGAATAATATTTTTGATTCTAGAGAAACAAATTCCAAAAGTCAATTTTGAAAAGATAATACAGCTTCAGTTGACTCATATGTTTGTCAAGATGCTGTGTCTCTGCAGATCCCCGGTGAAAGGAAGAAGCTGTGATTTTAAACTGCATAAACTGTTGATCTTCTGCATTGTTCGGACTTTTGCAATCAGATCTGTATTTCAGTTAATAAAAATAAGGCAGTTACTCAACATTTTTTATATTGAGGGCAGCAAGCAGACCAGCTCTCAGAGACACCAGCCAACTGCCTCTGGTAAAGCCCAGTTAAATGCAATCACAGGCAGCCACTCTCCTCCGTCAGACAAGGCAGCACTCCTG
>NW_009620280.1:20308-20963 GCF_000690535.1 Cariama cristata
CAAAAGTAGTTCTCCCTCACTAATCCCATCATTAAACCTGAAAACCAGATCCTATTATTTTAATTCCTCTGGCAGTAGCTCGCTCCAGTTTAATTGCACACCCGTACAAATTGGTATGTCGCTTCGGCCCAGACGAAGGGAACCCAAACTCCACCTCGAAGCTGACAGCAGAAACACACTGAGCAAGCATTCAACAGCCCCATTTGACACGTGGCTCTGTGTTACACCTATGAGTTTCCAGGCTTTAACTGAGCACACTTGCAGGATACTATAAGGGTTTAAGGTCTCACTGGTAAAAGCTCTATTTACTCCCTGGGAAGTCACACACAGGGTATTATTTTAGTGGTCTGTCAACACAAAGCTTCAGTCTGACTGGGGTTGTGCCATCCCAGCCATATATTAATGAATCACTCCAACAGAAGCCGTAGCATCTTAATGCAACCACCCTTTTAAAAAATCAATCAGAATTAAATGTAAACCGCAAAACCAGTAAGTGAATGTATTGTTAAGAGGTTTTGATTAAAGCTTTTGAAATTAAAAGGATCAGACTGAGGATCAGAGAAACATACCGCAAAATCATCAAAAGAAGATGAGGAGCAGATTTTGTAGCCCTTGCTCTTGAGGGAGATAAATCAGTACTTTATATTTTATGTAG
>NW_009620280.1:20994-104447 GCF_000690535.1 Cariama cristata
GCTGCAAATCTTGGCCTTTGATACGCAGAAAAATGCTCTTAACTGATCTTGAGTCCTTGAAGCCAATTAGTCCCTTGGTGTCTCCCCTACGAGGAGTCTCTGGTAGCAGGACAGCTGCCCCGGACAGAGGTTTCCCTCCTGTCACTTGGCTGGATGTGCCAGGGCGACTTTCGGCACACCACCAGCATGGTGACAAGCAGCCAGATGCTGCAGCTCATCCACCTCTAATTGCTGGAAGTAGAGGAAGCTTTTTATAAAGCAGCACTACCGCCAAGTGAGACAATTGCTTATGTTGCCTGACGGGTACAATTTCATGCTTTTATGTCATAAAACTCCTTGCATTGAGTTTCTTACAGAATAACAGCACTGTGCCATATCCTGTTTTTTACAGGAAACCTTAAACATCGACATGAATTTTTGTTTCCAATCACACTAAAAAGGAGTGAAGACCATTAGCCCTGTAGGCACTTTAACATGGACAAACTCTCATCCACCCAAAATCCCCACTGAAACTCCATTCTTCTATTTATCTACCAAGCCTTCTGTTTCTATCCTCATTTCATCTAAAATTTACCTCTTCCTTGGATGCATAGGTATAAAAATTGAGTGTCGGATATAGCCTCTGGATTTGAGTCTGTACGTGCACTATCACAGCTGAACGCAGAGCAATGTAACTGTCCTCTAGCAGTTATAAAGAGTCAGCGATTCCAGCACGGCTTGTGAGGTGAATAGAGCTCTAAATCCAGATGCTAGTTTACAGATAGTCTTTCAGTTCAATTACAGTAAACTTCTCATTTTTAGGTTACCCAAAAGCCACAGAAATTAATCCCCTTTGCAATATGCCTCTGCTAAACTGAGACCTGGTTAAACACATGCTTGAAGAAGCTACCTGATTTTTTCTATATTTAGCGCACATTTAAAAGTTTTATTCATAAGTGACAGAGCAAAACAAAACAAAACCAAAACAAAAATAGGTTCTCTGCTGAGAATTTATGTGGCAAGCTTTGCCCTAGAGTATGTTTTTATAGCCTGGTTATAAACCCCTGGAAACAGAAGGGTATATAATGGAAACACTGACAGATTCTTACCTAGGATATTGCAAATGAGCACACCATAAAAATGACTAATTACAGATATTGTAAAACTCAACTTAGCTCTCAGGCTCAGCTGCTGGGCTGGAGGGGGGAGATGCAGACAGCGATAACAGAGGGCTCGGCCTTTGCTCCTGTTGGCATTGCCTGCATTCAGACAGGGAGCTCCTAGTTTTGACCCTTCATTAATGGCCATGACCACAACAGGAAACACTTTTTGTAATGTTGTGAGCTTAATGGCAAGAAGAGTGTTTGCAGGTTACCTGTCCTGCAAAAAAAACCTGCCCTTGGTCACTGCCTGCAACAAGTCTCTGGCATATGTCCATCCATAAAGTTCCAAGTAAGCTCCAGCTTAGTAGACCTCACCTGTCTACTTCAGATGGGGCTTGAGGATGTGCTAGACCATATACCAAAAACCCAGATTCCTCTAAGTGGCTCTGTCTGGTTGGTGAAGGAGGAAGGGAGTCCCTCAGAGGCTCTGAAAAGCAGCACAGAGGGACAAGGCGACAAGCTGGGAGCTGCCTGGATGGAGTCTGTCCACATGAGGACACATAGGAATTAGGTGGCCATTGCACCAGGGCTGGCCCTACCAAAAAAAAGACCAAAAATAAATGGAGACTTGATAACACCGAGCACCCATGTATCAGCAGGGGAAAGCTAATTCGGTTTACACATTTGGAGAAGTGTTATAAACAATAGTTTCTGCATGACTGCAGGGATGGTGCACATGCTCTGCGTGTCATGGAAGGGGTCTGCGCAGTTATTGCCTGCTAAACTGGGAAACTGCTCAGGGCCAGATTCTGCTATTCCAGTGTGGTCCTGAGAGTTGATGTCCCCTGGGACCTGCTCCCTTGCAGGAGTTGAGGAGGGGCCTTGCATCCTTTGCACCCGTGCTGGAGAAGTCAATGTCAGCTGGCAAACTAGCAGGCAGCAGGCTCTGGGCTTAGGGGAGGTCTCAGACAAAAACTTCAAGCATTCTCATTTCTCCCTGTCCTCCTCCCCTCCGGTGGGGAAAACCCCTCTTGGAAGTGATGGCATCTCCATCGCCGCCGAGCCTGGGTACATCACCTGTATGCTGGGCGATGCCTTCGGTGCCTGGCTGGGTTGGACATGGATCCCTGGACGCTGCCCCTCCAATGCTTGCAGAAACACCATCCCCGAGGTCACAGCGAGCTGATCTGTCTGAGGAACTGGCAGCTGGATCCACTAGGAAACCTAAGTGGAGCCGGTCCACTTTACAAGAGGTGGTGGAATTGTTCTTACGCCAGAGGGGCCCGCTGTTACAATAAAGGCCCCAGCAACAACAAGGGGACAGGCCCTGGCCATGGACACCCGGAAGGCCTAAAGATAAAGGGTTGGAGTACACAAAGCAGCCTCTCATTATCCACTCCTTGACACGGGTTGGTAACTTTGTTTTTTAAGGAATCCCTTAATTAGGTTTTACAGTGCATAGGTTAGGCATTTTCCAGCAAGGGCTTTATTGTAATGGGTTGCACATGTTCTCATACTGTACACCGAAATGAAACTTAGCTACAGGGCATTTCCTTCCGTTGCTCTTGCCGGGGAGCAGCTTTAACCTCTTTGCAGACACAAAGCCATATTTCACTCCTGAGAGGCCGCAGCAGTTCCCCACTCCCAATCACTTGGATCATTTCAGCCCTTAACTGTGCAGCGAACTCAGCAATGTGCTGCAGGGAGCAACCCTGGGGGGGTAGGGGAGAGGTGAGACAGAGATGGAAAAGAGCTGGGAGGTTAAAACCCAGCAGTGCCTGACTGCCAGCAAAGCCCAGGAGTCTCCCAAGGAGGAGCCCACGGTCCTCGGCTGTGCAGCACATAGCTGGTGGCCGCATTGCTGGCCATTGCCAGCCTGCCAGGGGAATCACCTGGGGGACCTCCTCCAACACCAGCAGTGCTGTATTTCTGTGTCGCATTTCAAGTCAGGACCCATTTGGAAAAAGAGAAGAAAAAAGCAGTTTCACGGGAATGAAGACATGATTCATAGGTAAAAGAAAAAAAAATATTTTGTATTTGGTATTTGGATAGGATTTGTCTGCAGTCACCAGCTATGGTAAGATGTTCTCCTGGCCCTGAACTCTGGAGATGGGTTACACAACCAGAGCTACTTCTCGGACTGTAGGCTTTTTTCAGCTGGAGACTGCTGTGAGACTAAAGAAATGAAAACTGCATCGGGGAGTATGAACCCTGCTAGGTCACAGAAGTTACTCATGGATTCCCCTATTCAGCCCACCAAGCTCATGATGCAGCACGACCATCAGAAAAAGATCACCAGCTATGGCTTAAGTGTGCAGAATTTACCTCAGATTTTGTTATCTAGCCCAAAACTTGGACCATCTTCCAGTACGAAAACAGTGATATTGTAGGGGACTTCCCTGTGGCAGATTCAGATCAAACAGAGACAGCTCAGCACACAGCATGGAGCAAAGTGGTGGCATGCCTTGCTACAGGATGTTGTAGGAAAAAATAAGTTTACATAGGTTGAAAGGGCAAGCGGACAAATTCTTGGAAGAAAAAATCCTTCAAGGTATCTTAAATACCTAACTAACCACAGTGCGCTTGGTTTTCCTACAAACCCGTTCCATTGTCTGGATACCAGAGCTACAGAAATACTTTCTCTGGCAGGTCCTCTGAGAAGAGGCTGACAACTGGCACAGCTCAGCGCATCTCTGCCCTGCCTGATGGCTGTGGGCAGGAAAGCCTCATCAGGCAGGTCTCAGAAACCTCAACCTTCAGCAGAGGACTCTGCTTCTCCGCCCAGCAGCTTGAGCAGTTAACACAGCTAAAATATGCGTTACCCTTAAAGCTGCTGTTGAGGGATTAAACCTCAGTCCCACAAAGAGCCAGGGATGTGACAGCTCTGTGCACACTAGGAACCTGGCTGAAATGACATCTGCGTAAGTGTTTCTCGGAGCAGGAATCTGCAGCTGGGTTTTCCATGGTATCCGCTCCTGTTTGCACTTGGACCTTTGAAAATCAGGCTATTAGTACGCTCATGTTGAAGAAGGGAATTTATGTTGTCTTTATGCTTTAAGCTTGAATTTGTCCTGAGGGAACAGTAGCAGAAAAAACAGCCATTTATTTTTAATAGACACCAGTGTCGCTACTTAGGTCTGGTGAGCTTAAAGGATTGAGAGGCGAATGATATCATCAAGGAAGTACTTTCTTTCTTTACTTTTCTCCATTCATCTAAGAAAAAAAAAATCCTGCACAGGAATGCAATATACGAACCTTGCTATGGTTTGTAAATGCTTCCCCTCAGGACTGCAGACCTCCTTTATCTTCTCTGCTGTCCCTTCCCCAAGGCATAATCTTCCCTCCTTGTGCTGTCCAGGGAACAGGCACCTTTTGTCCGCCCTCTACCTTCAGCACACACGTCAAGAAACGAACCAGGTGATGGCAGAGGCGCCTGCAAACCCCCACCCACATTCCTCTCTCCCCAAAAAGATGGAGAAGCCCCTGTCAGCAAAGGAGAAGTATCTGCAGTGACAGCCCCCCCAGCCCAGGCTGGCAGCAGGGAGCGGAGCCCCCCTCCCTAGGACACCTTGGGGTCACCGCAGGCCAGCCAGAGCACCTCGACTTGGCTGTGACCTTGCAGGAGCCCTTGCAAATCACATCTGGAATGTGTTTCAGCTTCAAGAGCAATAAATGAAAACATTGAACACAACAGGGTCGAGGCAATGTTGTTTGAAAGAAAAGGTAATGCTTTGACCCTTACTTGGCCCATGACATGTCTGGTTATTTCACCAAGAACTGAGGAAGTGTGGCTTGGGATGGGTAAAGGATAATCAACTATTTTGTCATAAAATAATACAATTAATTTCAAGCTTCAGCGGCACCCAAGAATGGGAAATGTGACTTCCCCACACGCCATGCCACTCCTTTTCTTTTGTCTCCAGACATCCAACAAGCAACACAGAAACAATCAAGATCAGACAAGTTCATGCCATTTTTCAAGCAGTTTGGCAAATCCTGCTTTGAGAAAAAGACTAGTTTCATTTATAAACTATCATCAAATGGAAATCCAACATATAGTGACAACATCAGCATAAAAATGACACGTGACCTCTCTGTCCTTTTCCCTTTCCTTTTCACCACCGAAGCTGTGGGTGTGATTTCATCATCCTGCTCCCTAAAATGAGAGGGGACCCTTTGGCAGCACGCAGTCATGCTGGCCGCAGGTACCCCCATACCTCCCTCTCCTTCACTGCCCATAGTAGCATGCAGCTCAAGCAATGCCCTGCTCCCCTTGCTCGGCGTGCCTGGTCCTGTGGCCACCTGCAAGAGCTATCGCCTGGGCCATAAGGAAAAGCGCAGCAAATGCTCACAGCATTCCTGTGAGGATATCCATAATCAGGAAGTATTTTCCCTTTCCTGATGTGGCAAAATCCACTTTTTCCTTAGGAAAGCACGTGCTTGCAGATGAAGTGAATGGCATCCTTCTAGATGAACCAATGGTCATTTTATTTTTCAGATACATCTGGAGTAAAGCCTCTTTCTTGAACCTGAAAAGTTCTGAGATCACAGCTCTAGATTTGGAAGTTCGCCCCTGCCCAGCTGATGCCACTTATTTTTCCATTTATATTTCATTGCCAGCACTGACAGACAATCTCTTCTATCAGGTCCATTAATTTATTGCTTGAATGAATAGGTTTCCACTTAGAAAGGCAATAGCTCCAAGTTGCGAGCTCTCCAGCAGCAGGGCTCATTTCAGGGCTATCTGCCTTCTCGTGCCCTACCTGGCTCCACTCTGAGGGTTTCTCCCATGTCTCTTTGGGCTCTTCTTGGAGTCCTCACCCCACCTCACACCAGCAAAATATGGGGAATTCGAGCCAGGGAACTTCCATCAGAACAATATGGGGGGGTTAACTCAGAATATATTACTGCTGCGGCTGAGAGCACTGTCTCCCAAAGAGCTGACGGGAGCAGAGGACAGTGATGGGCGTAACAGGCTGGCCTGCGGTGCTGGAGCCATCATAGCATGGCACCATCTGGCTGCAGGGGAGAAACCCTGTCACCACTTTTCACGGGCTATGGCTGCAAGAGGCTGCCAAGAAAGCGATGCCCCAGCATTGAAGTTTTTGGATCTCCATGCTGTGGTCCCCAGATTTCCATGGTACCATTCCCACCACATGGTTGGGCAGGTTCACAGCCATGTAGCCCTCCCCGCTCCATGTCTGCTGGAATTTCACCACACCATGTCACAATGTTGTGTCTATTTATTTTATAAAAGGATTTTATGTCTTCCCCTTTGAGCCTGGTTTGTTACTACATGTAGGGATGAGAGGGAGAAGAAAAATGACTGCAGAGTGAACACAGCACACCACAAACAACCGGCTCTCCGTTTTCATCGCAGCAGTTTCAGGCAGTATCTCACTGGCTTGTTCTGTCTGATTTTTAAATTTAAAAAGCAAAAAAAACCCTGACCACCCTCTTGCTGAATAACTGGCTTACAGAAAGCTGTCGCTTTTTCTCCAAAAGGATTGAGAAACAGGGGCCTTCAATAGCTTCTTTGTGCAGTTTTATTTTGCAGCTTCCAGCCCAAGACAGCATTTCCTGACCCGTGAGGATATGCTGCCCTCTTCCAGTCTGAGACACTGCAGCTCAGCTCTGCCATGGAGACACATCTCCATGGATCTGCAGGATTAACCCAAAGAACCAGTAATCCTCCACTTCCACAGGTCTAGTTTCTCTTAGCAGTTAAGTAATGGGTTACGCAGAATTCATTAAAAGCGTAAGGACTAGGGTCGTGTTCAAGCAGGCTCCTCCTGACTTCACATCCCCCATCTGCCCTCCCTCCTGCCCAGTTTGCAATGTTGAGCCCCTCCACCACCACACACTAGCCCCCGACACCTCTCCTCACCTTCCCCATCATTCAGGAAGGTGACCTCCTTCCACACCTAAAGAATCCTATAAAGAACAAGAAAATCCTCAAATATCTTTTACTAAAATGTCATGATCTTGGAGCCTCCATCAGGAATTTGAATGTTTTGGGTTGGACAGTAGAGACGAGTGAGCAGGAGAGAGCACCAGGAGCCTGCCTTAGTTAAGGGCTGCAAGCCTTTTCCTCTCCTTTGTGCCAGGGGGAGAGATGAGGACTTTCCAGCCCCGAGTGGGACCCCGGGTTGTCACACCTGCTGCTCTCACAGGTGCCTGTGTGCCAGCAGATCCCCTCCAGCAATTCCCCTGTGACTGCTCTTACCAGCTGCTGAAGGTTAGAGGTACCTCGGAACAGAAACTTCAAGGAAAAAGGGAAGGGGAGAATTGCATTTCAAAGAAAGTGCTTGAAAGAAACCTTTGAAGGCCCCTATTCAAAGGTTCATGACTTGATATAACCGTTTTTAAAAGATTTAAATTCCTGTTTGGATTTGGGATTGGCCCTCACCCCAGCAGGACAGAAAAGCTGCCTTCTTTGTATGAACGCAGTCCCAGCACAACACAGGAGATGAGATCCATCTGATAACATCTTACATTACTTTCAACCTAAAAAATCCAAAGGTAATATATTAAGGTAAGACCTACTCTCACATATGCATGAATAACTTCCATAAAAAGACACGAGCTTTTGCCCATAAGCTTTTAGGCAGTACAAAGACAGCGGGGAATGTTTGCGGGGCTGGCTGTATATCAGATACCCTAGTGAAAAACCACAGTCAACATTTACATCACTTACTGCTGAAATGTTTCCACCCAGGATTAAAATATGGTAGTCACTTCCCAGACAGTACAGCAGCTAAATGAGACGGCCATGCTGAACTGAAGACCAAACACGGTCAAACCTAGGGCACATCTTATCTTTTTGCTGGTCTCTGACGGGGTCCAGCCCTACCCACTCATCCCAAGTACGCACTTTTCTGGCAGTAGCATCGCCACACGAGAGTCACCAGGGCTGATAGCACCAAGAAGCATTTGGGCTGGCATATTGCTATTAATGGGTCAAATCAGCTCACAAGCACAAAAATACCCTGTCTGTGTGATTTCCTGAGACACTGTTTCCTGGTGGATTTTTTTATGTTTGGAATTTTTTTTCTCTTGGAAAAAAATATTTTATTTCTAGATATACTGAGGAAATAGCTGATCTTATCTACTCTTATAGGTGACTTTTTAAAAATAATACCTTTAATGATGCACAGCCCTCCATTTACGCAAGCCTTGGTTCAGCTAAGCCCTTAGCCCTTGTATAGCATAAAGAGTGTGCTTAATGGGATACAGCAGGATGTATTTTTAAGGAGATAATCAACCGATTCGCTGACACAAGGTCAGGGTTCTTACCACTGCCGCTCTCAGTCCCTTCTTCCTTTTTTGCATCATGATTTCAGTTTGGCCATACCTGAACCTGCACAGGGAGACCCTCCTCCACCCTTTCCCTTTCCCCAGCAGCAGCCCCTCATCCTGGCTGTGACCTTTGCCTGCTCCTGCAATTCCTGCAGGCAAACATAGGAGTGCCCCAAGGATGCTGGGCAGTGACCGCACGAGGAGGACATCTGCCTATGCTGCCCTGCACGAAGAAGAGCCTGAGGTCCCCACTCCAGCCTTCAGAGCCAAGCCAGCCACACAAGCACACCCAGTGTCCAAATGCTGGTGGCAAATTTGCGTTCAGGTGCTGGGTGACGGTGGCAGTGCCAAGTAAGGGGTGCAGGCTGTCTGAGCAGGGAGCCGGCAGCTGGCTGCGGTGGGGAGGAGCGGACAGTGAGTGGTTCAGCCTCTCCCCTGCAGTATCAGCATCTCGCAGGGCTGCACAACTTGAGAACCGGGCAGAAAGCCAGGAAATCTTGAGTTATATTCCTGATGCTGCCATTAATTTCTTATATGGCCTTGGGCAAATTGTATCACCTGCCAGTTTGGGTTTTTCCTTAGATAAAGTAGGGAAAATAGTTAACATTATGGATTTATAGAGCTTAAAGCTCTACAAAGAAGAGTCTGGTCTGGCTTCTCAATATCAAAAAAACTTTAATTTTACTCAGTTGTGCCTGAATTGAGGCCAATTGCTTATGTTTGACCAATATATATCTCTCCATCTCTTACAGAAGAACAACTTATCTTCATCTGAAACATCAAGAGATGGAGAAAAGCCAGCACTTCCCTTGGTATTTTCCCCCCTGTGATTAATTCCCATCCCTGTTGAGCATTCAAGTTTCATTTCCCATTCGAATTTTTTGGGATTCTTCTTTCAGCCACTACTTCTAACAATGCTTTTTTCTGCTAAATGAAAGTGTTTGCATGATTCGGTATTTCTCCCCGTGGCTTATCCACGCTCATTGGTGGGCTAAGGGCAATAACGGCAAAGATAATTAAAATCTGCCTGGTGCTTTGAAATATTAAGCTCATCTCTAAGGCCTATTATCCTGCTCAATGTCAGAGGTACCACTGACAAGTACTTGACTTCAGCCTTTCAGGCAGCATGCAGCTGCCAGAGAAAACCAAGAGTGGAAAAGTACTGTCCCTTCAGAAAAACAGATGTTGCAGCTCCAATTTGTCTTCTGCCAAGACAAAGGAGATGCACTAAATTGATCTTTTGTAAAGGATTTTGTTTTGTTTCCAAGATTAATATCACAACAAACTGGGAGGCACCATTCCTCGGGGTGCAATGCTATATTGCAGAACTGAGCCTACATACCCATGCTGAGCATAATTTAGTTGAAATTATGAAACTATGTCTGCGGAGGGGGAGATAAACTTTTTCCATCCAGTAGCACATTATCTAAATAATCTCTCTATCTCAGTATACAAAGGCTGACCACTCAGCTTCAAAGCCAGGCAATAGCTTCTAGGCCTGACGCTGCTCACCACGGAGTGCCAGGGGTGGTCCTCAGAGCCCTCGCTGGTGGCCTTCATGGGGCTGCTTGGTTACACAAAAGGAAAGGAGGAACGAAGGGATGGGAATGACGACCTGGGCCATCCTGTGAGACAGTTAGAGGGCTCTGACTGGAGCCAAGCGTTTTCTCTGCCCAGAAAACCTCATCTTAAGTCATGCAACTGGGTAAAGGACATCCAACGAGGGCTCCAGCTTATGGGGAAAGTGACTTCTTGACACCTTTCTCCGAAAGGACACGCTATTTATCCACAGACCAGAAACACTGCGGTTCTTATGCCGGCTTTTCACCCTAGGATCATGTCAGCTTGTCATCATTAATAGCATCCTCCTGCGGTACTTTTTCCCCTTTACACAAAGTGACAACCCTTTCCCAAACACACCGCTTCCAGACGTCGCTATTCTTCCCTTGCTGATGTGAACCATTACATGTGTTCACCAGCCACTACTGCACTTCTCCTGAGCAGTATTTGCACTTCAGCAAAAGGACTAAAAACCCCTACTTGTACAACCTGCTCAGCATGAACGGTAGCATATAATTTGAATACATTGATTCAGTGCTCCTTAGAACAACAAATTGGTCCTGATTTTTTCACATGGCATATCCAATTAACAGATTGAAACAAGTGCAATCATCGGGTTATGGTATTCTCCTTCCACGCTTCTTCATCTACCTGACTAACTGCAAATAAATTCCATGTACTTGTTTCACCAACGCCCAAATCTCTATGCTATGGCAATTTGTGAACAAGGTCTACACATACACACACCACCAGGTATAATGGATCAACAAAAATGACTGGACAAAACAGAGCTTTTAGGGTTGCTTTTTTCTGTATGCCGTGGGAAATCTTTTACAGTGGTGGAAAACACATGTAATGTACTACCTCAAGACAACAGCAATTCTCACCGGTGCATGGAAGTGCTCCTGAAGCAAGCTGACCTCTTTTCTGTTAGGACTAGTCTACACAAGGAAGTTTTGCAAGCCTAATTATGTCAGCTAGGAGTGTGAAAAAACAAATACATCATCCGTAAAACAGAGCGAGCTATGCCAACAAAAAGCCCTGGTGTGGATGCAGTGCTACAAAAGGAGGGAATTCTTTTTTTTCTTTCTAGTATAGCTAATTTTGTCCGATAACTACACCAGCAAAAGAAACCTTGGCTCGCATAACTGTGTTTCCAGTGTAGGTTGCCAGTCCAGCGGTATCTGTGTGTCAGCACATTCCTCCTGCTGGAGAGGAGAGACCTAACGCTGAATTCTCTGAAGTCTTTACCTGGGATAGAGGAAGGCTAAAAGAAGGATCAGATTATTCAATATTTAAAAGGATGCCGAGACACAGTGTGGTGAGGGGGAAAGCTCTGGCTGCTCTGAGCCAGAGGCTGGCCCATCAGACGGCACATTCCTGCCTGACACATGCTCTCTCGGCTGTAAAGTGAGTTTCTTGTCGGAGATGATCCCCAGCCAGAAAGTTGCTCTGTGATAACATGCTGTCATTCCTGGGCTTCTGGCATGGCCCACTGCCCACAGCAATGGCAAGCTTCTGCTTCATGTGGGGGTTCATAGTTGGACCTCAAGGGTTTTGGTCCTGCCTGTTGTGGGCATAGTGGGTTGTGAGATGGCTACGCAAGGTCATAGCTACGCCACGCTCTGGGGATGTGATGGCAGAAAGTGTTTCTTTTAACCTAGAAACAAAAGAGGGTCTCTGATTTTACCTGGAGGCTGCAGATAAGGTACATTGGACATACTCAGGCTGTGTGATTTACCTTTTCCTCCCACTGCTACCGAGCCTGATGTTTACCTCATGTGAGCCTAATGTACTCTCGCAGGCTGGCTTCCACCTGCTGTAATCACATGGCTGACTGCAGCACAGCCAGAGCCAGAGCCAGAGCTACCTTACAGGGAAGCTTAACCTGAACAACTCCATGCCAGGTATATGCTATCACTCGCTGCAAATGGGCACCTGTTGGGGCAAGATGCATTCCTCTCCCCTGCCCTCTTCTGCAGCCTTGTGTAAGTAACTGGACAGGTATCCTCAGGTAGGACGGTCTGAGACCCTTTCTGTCCTTCCTGCTCTGGCCGCTGCATTCCTGTCCAACACAACGGGCGATTTCAGTGCTCAGTTTAACAGGGCTTCAAGGCTGTGGCCAGGGCCCCTTCCTTCGCATCCTCTGGAGCAGCAAGTCCCACCTTTTCCTTCTTGCAGAGCTGCATTGGCTCACTGCCCTCACTAATCCTGAGGGGGGGGAGGGTGTTGTTTGTTGGGATTTTCTTCCTTAATCAATCCACAGAAACTGGCTTGCATGAGGCTTTGTGTTTCTACAGAGCGAATTCCACAAGCAAGGTGTAAAAGTAATTAAGGCGCTGGGCTTCAGCTTTCTGACACTGCAATCAAGGAGCTGTCCCCAGGCAGCCACCTGCACAATGAAAGCGCAGCGAGTGTGGGGAGGCAAGAGGGGAATCTAAAATCCGTGGCTTTTAGAAAGCCACATGATTTCTCAGTCCGGCTCTCTGGAGGCCAACAGATAAACAGCACTGCCCCAAGGAATTTCCTTCCTCCGAAGGTGGGAACTGGCCGAGAGCAGCCATGGCCTCCCATCCTCCGATGACATCAGCTTCCTCGGGCGTGGGGCGAGGGGACTTCAAAGGAGGAGTTAGGGGAAAAAGCCCTCCTGTGAGAACCAAGAAGGTCTGCTTTCTGGCCTGAAGGCCGTTTGGCGGAGCCCCGCTGTCAGCGGTTCACCCCAGCACGCCCCAGAGAGACAATAAAAACGGGAAGGAAAGCATTAGCACAGCAGAGGCAGCCACGCAAAAGCGGCTGCAGGGCTGCGACCAGCGAGAAGCTGCCGTTCCGGTTACTCCTGCCAAATGGTCCCAACACAGCCCCTTCTCTGCCGACATCTGAGCTAACCCGCGGACCTGCCCGGCCAGAAGGCCACCAGTTTCCTGGGGCTTGTGACGCTGGGCTGAGGTCACTGTGAACTTCTGGATGCCAAATCCAGGTCAACCTTCAAGGCAGTCTCTGTCTAATGATGCTACATGCACTTCCTTCTCCCTACAGCTTCCTCTACCCTTAAATCTTGAAGAACTGTAATATCTTTTTAGTCCCCAGCCCCATCCTAAGTTTTGTTGAAAATTGGCCAAGGGCTTCCTGGGGGAAGAGGAAAGAGAAGGGACTGGCAGGCAGACATGGTGACACCATGTTCACATAAGCTTCATTTCCTTAGGAAACCAGGCTAAAAATAATAGTCAAAAATGTTGGGCAACTGTCTTCAACTCAACATCTCTCTCTACACAGGAAGAAAGGAATGAATTAGCAGACTGTAGGTTATATTTCAAGGTTTGTCTACGATTTGAAGCATAGAAATGAAAAATGAAATTACGAAGATATATTAGGTCGTCTTGCCCCTCTCTGGGGGAACAAACCTACAGCTGTTTCCCTTGGCATATTTTTAGTGAAGTGTGCAGCCTAGTTTCAAATGATCCAAATGATGGAGCTTCCATCAGTTTTCAACGGGGATCAATTCCTTTGCTTACCTATCTTTCCTTTTCTCTTTTTTTTTTTAAAACAATTTCAGCTTTTTTATCCATTGACCATGTTTCATCCTATTATTTCTAGCACACCTCTTAAATGTTTTATAAACTCACTACAGTAGAAAGGTAAATAGAAGTGTCTACACATGCCACCTACATACTTCAAATAGCATCACAGGGTTCATTTCATGCTTTTGGCTGACTGAGAGGCTCTTATTCAATAGAGCTTAATGTTTTTAACCTTGGTTTTCCTGAAAAAAAAAGGCTTTGATTAATAAATTCCAGGGTTTTTTTCTGTCTGAGTTTTCTGGACTTCCCACTCTGGCCCTGTTTCAGCTTGAATTTGAAAGACCCAACCCACTCAAAATATCTTCTAGAGGTTTTTCTCAGTCCCCTTGAGTTTTCTACTGTAGTTTTCTGTTACATAATTACAAATTATCAAAAGACAAGGGTTCCTTTAATATGACATTATTCAAGAAAATCTCCTTTCTTAACCACACAGCTGCTTCTATCATACAATAGACTGTTGCTCTTCAGCAGAGCAGGCCCTATAGATCTGGTGACATTTATCTCATGCTGTACACACAAGTCCTCAAGGGCTGCAGTCTGTGTGCCAGCTATCAGTGCTTTCTGGAAACATTAGGGCAAACTGTATTTCCCAGGGAGCAACTCTATCCCAGACCCGATTATTAACCACTGAGATTAAGGCAGAAAAGAAACCACTTCACTGCTCGCAACAGCCTCCTCCAAAATAAACCACAGCACAGCGTGCCCAGGACTGTGTTTCTCCCCAATCCGGCTCATCGCTCGCACGGTCAGAAGGTACCCAGCGATGGTCCGACAGCAACGTCGGCTGCCCCCAGCCCAGCCAGACAGGGCAGGCAGCAGGCAAAACCCCACACATGGCAGGCTGGGCAATGCCGAAGCCCTGAAGGGAGTTAGAACCTACATAGGGGAATTAGGACGTGGACAAATCACTGTAGGACAGCAAATTAAATTAATTTCTTCTATCGAAGCTATGTGTTTGGAGCAGGTCTGAATTTGACAGCAAAAATCCAGCCGCTGACCCAGCACAAGATTGAGGAGGTACCCAAGAATGATAGTGCTGTCATATACACTTGACAGAGAAATCTATTTCTTTTTGCTACTTTGCAGCTATATAAAATGAAAAAACGTTGTGAGGTATAATCAGTTTCAGCTTCTCCACCCTAAGCACAAACACACAGAGGCTTTGACCAAAACCCCCATCTTTAACAAGCCTGTTCCATTCAAAAGCAGAATACGTGAAGATGTGTGAGTAGACACAGTTTTCTTGGCCGTACTGCACTTGTCAGGGGCCAGATTCAGAGAATTTCATGAAAACAAGATTCCCCATCTCAAAATTGTCTGACTCAGAAGACGGGCTGGTTGCTGGTATTCCCACACCTCCTGACGGATAGCAGCACATCCATGGCTGCCAGCAAACACAGTGAGGAAATATGCACATATTTGGGATTCATCCCTCAGCAACTCTTGGATTCCTCCTGCACCTCGCAACCTCACAAGAAGCACCACGGCACCAGTATTTCTGTGCCAGATCCCCTGCTTACAAATGCTGCCTGTAACTGGGAACTGCTGGGAAGACAGAGAAAGGCTGGCTCTGTAGATGGGATGGAGACCGACATTGGGAGTATTTCCCAGAGCATTTATGGGTCTTGAGGTCTCCACAACCCTGCACTGCAGAAGTCCCACGGATCCACATCCATTCTTTGTACACACATGTGACCCACAACTAACTCCACTGTTGTCCTGAGCCTCCTGCTTCACCGAACCTAATGCAACACACAGTTTCCATAAAACCAAGAAGTAGATTCAAGGCCATATTAGGCATAGTTAGAGGATACTAAATGGAGGTTCCAAGAAGTCTGAGCCCCTTCCTGAGCACTGACGGCTGCATCTGAGTCAGCCTCACACTCTGCCATTTTCTGCTGAGTCACTTTATCCCAAAGCATCAGCAGCAACCAGAGAACGAAGCGGAGGAAGAAGCGAGGGAGCAGAGCCAGGAGAGGGTGTGTGGCAGGAGCAGAGGGCACCAGGCTGGACCTCATCCCAGCTCTTCTGATGTTTGTGTTACTGGTGGGAAAAGTGCTCTGAAAATACAGCTTTCCTGAGGGTCAGGCAGTGACAGCAGAGAGAAGGACCACGGTACCCAAACCCAAGCAGCATACTTCGGGAGCAACAGTGTTGTACCAAACTGAGAGGAAGAATTGTATTGTATTTACCTGCTCTAGGTGAACCTGCTCTGGCAGAGGGGTTGGACTAGATGATCTCCAGAGGTCCCTTCCAACCCCAGCTATTCTGTGATTCTGTATTTTGGAGTGGGCTCATGCCAGAATATGCATGTGTGTGTGTGTGTGAGACCACGTGTGCACATGTGTATGAGCACCGTGTGTGCATGCACACACTTGCACATGGTTTTGTTTGGACAAGGCAGTTTGGCAAAGTCAACAAAAACTAATTGCAAACAAACTGCCTTTACATTCAGCTCCCAAAACAGCTGCTTTCAACGTTGTACCAGCGGGAGTTAAAAACACCACTAGCTGCTGCTACATGACCCAGTAATTTCGGATGCTGTACCTTCTGCTCCATCACAGTGCTTTCCATTTGCTGGCCAAAATGAATAGTGAGGTGCTGAGAGTCTGTTCATCTACTTATTCAGGGCTCAGCACTGCTTTTCAGGAGCGCTATATAAATTCAGAAGTTGCCTGAAATAATAAATAACTGTGACAGGTACAGAAACAAAGTCTGTAGCTCTTGGGCTAGTGTTTCCTCCTCTCGAGAGGTTTTTGTTCCCTTGTGTCTGCAGGACAGAACATTCCAGTGATGTTTCAGCACTGATGGGCCCTCAAGCCTCAGCCAGGAGAAAACTCAGCTTTCTGGCAGAAAACCCTGACTAGCTCCTGGAACTGAGTGAAGAAAAGGAGAAAAGATGAAATGCTTTGTTTACCGTATCATGACATCACCATCATCACTGGAGAAAAATGCAAGTTCATCTTTCTTCCCCGGGATGGTCCGTGTGACCTGAATCATTAGCACTGCAGGATAACACAGCGGTGTCCTTCCCCCTCTGCAGAGAGCTCTGGGACCGCAGTGTGGGCATCAGCACACACAGACTTGTTTGACCTCATGGCCACCGACTTCGACGGTGCAGATGCAATCCAGAAAGCTCCCAATGCTGAATTCCCTTTGCAAGATACAAGTCCAACAGTGATGTTTTTCCTCTCAGGTGGAGCCTGAACCCACTCGCAGAGTTGCTGACTGCTTTGTGGCAACCTGTACCATCAGTCGGGACAGAGTATGGGCTTTGTGGAGACCGAGAAGGATTTCTGCCCAGAAAGTCTTTGCATCGTCCACTGCTTTAATCATTAGCAAGTGCTGGCATACAGAGCACGGAAGAACACACCCAGACCTTTACAGAAAGTAAACCATTTCCTCCAAAGGAAGCAGTTGCTTCAACTGGCATCTGTCACTCAGGTTACACAGAGAAGTTGTGGCTCTCCGGAAAAAACCTGCCTTCAAGGAAATGTCTGGCTTAATTCAAACATGTCGAGGTTAGCAAAGTCTTTTTCATGGATGGTTTCATCTCCCTCCTCCTTTCGCTTCCCTCCTACCCCTGTCCCCCCAAACTCCACTGTTATTTGTAAGCACTCTGCTATTTTTTATGTCTCTGTTTCTGTTCTCTGGTAACTGAGCAGTTGTTGAACATTTCACGGGACAGGTAAAGCCAGGATACCCCAGTACACCACATTTTAGCTTTTTATTTTTTCTTGGTTTTGCTCCCATGGCCTCCTGCCAGATTAGGTCCATCAAAACCAGTTTTAGGCTTCATGACAGAGAACCTGGTTAAAAGGAAAAGGGGGGGTTTTCTACCGGAAAGAGGGGTCACCGTTCTATTCTAGGGGTAAAAAATTTCTGAAAGCGTGTAGAATTGCTTTGACTCTGACTACCAGAAACGCAGGAAAAATATAGTGGTAAACAGCAACATAGCCAGCTGAGACATCCCTACAGTGAGGTCTTCCTCCACCTAACTGGAATTCAGATTGAGTTGTCAGAAAGCTCCAGTAAATCTCTGTACTCACATAAGACCAGAGTCAGAGGAGTGCTTTACTGCCCTGAGACGGAATGGAAAATCAGAGCTTCAAAATCTTTGCGAAGGGATCATCTCGGGAGAGGAAATGACGTGGATCAACTGAAACCTTCATTCTGGTTTTAATGCTACAGACAAAGATAAAACTGTAAAAAAAAAAAATCTAGATCTCATGCTTTCCATTTTTGAAACCACTTGGAAATGTTTTGAGGACTGAGAGATTTACTGAACTGATCCTCGTACATGCAGACACAGACAGGTTATCCTAGATTACCACTTTCTGATTACAAAAACCCAGTCAGAAAATTCCTGACCAGACATTTTATATAATTACAACTGCAAGAAAATGCCAAATTGGAGCATAAAGAAAAAATCCTGGCAAATTCCCACCTGAATAAAAACTAATGTTTTAAAACATTGATTCATTAAGATATCGCTCCTGTGGAAGCCAGAGATCACCCATTTCAAGGCACTGGTAGGAGCCCAGGCAAAAACATGTTCAGTGGGAACAGCACCCAGTGCAAAGACACCCCATCCCTAAGCCACATGTGCCAGATGGACTAAAGATCATTTACTCTCAGCACCCTTTTTTTCATGATTATCTGGAGCAGAAAACCTCTGTTCCCACCCTGCTGTGCTGAGCTTTGTCCTGGAAGAGAGCAGAGCACCCAGGGCTGAAAGGATTCGAGGCATCTCAGCAGGCACTGCCGCACACCCTCCCCATCCACAGCCTCCCACCAGCCCCAAACAGCCCAAACCAACCTGAGACTACGCACATAGACAGGCAGAAGAATTCAGAAACACCAGCTGAAAAGGCCGTTCCTTTGTGTGAATTCAAGGGGAATTCGTTCCCTCCAAGGGCCAGTAACTTATTTGAATGTTGACTCAGAGACGACATTATGGGCCTGTCCTTCACAATTGCTTCACGCTTAATTTTGGCCTCAACAGTTTCTTTAATTGAATCTGATTTTGATGGGAGTCCACCGGCACTTCATTTTTATTTTATTTTTATGATTCAGTTTAGCATTTAGTTTCAGTTGCAATCTGATTTTATTATAGTTGTTGCTAGCGGAAAATGTATCCACCTATTATTAACACTACATAAATTCAGATGCTGTCTTAAGAAACATTCTCACACGCATGAGCGCTAACATTTCATATATAATATGCCTACTTGTTGATAAGGCTTGCTGCAAGACTCAGTGCCATGACCTTTCCAGAGGAAGTATTGTTTCAATGCATAATATGTCACAAAGGCAAAGAAATGCAACTTCTCCTAGTGCTGTAATGCATGGTATCTTTGGGGCGTATCCTTAGAGAGAGGTGAAGATGACTCAACCATGCACTGTCCACTTGCTCCAGCAGAAGTGTCGATTGGAGAGCATATTCCTTCACCAAGGAACTGGTATTCACATGTATTCAGGACTTTTTTTTTGTATGAAGAAAGGGCTCTGTTTCACAGACTTGATTTCCCTTCCCGTGTACATCATAGATACTGAAATAGCGTTGCACGCTAGAAGTGGTTGCACTGTACTATTTGCTAGCTAAAGGCAGTCAGAAGAGGTGTAATATTTCCAAAAGACCTGAGTATTCACGCTGCAGTATCATCACATCCACTGTAGTTTCAATAAGAAGTCAACTGAAGCCAGAAAGGCTGTGATTATACCTCGGAGGAAACTTTCTAGGCAGGGAGGATAGCACAGGATTGCATCAGACAGCCTGGGTAGGCTGCAGTGTCTCCCCCACCAGCTGTGAGCCAGGACTGATGTGGTAGGGCTGGTCTAGCTCCACAGCCGAGAGAAGGAGGAGATGACTTTATAGAAGGGTTTTTCTAGCCCAGCGATTTTTCACTTACACCGAGGATTTGAGTTTTGGGATCTACCCACAGGAAGCACGAGTTACCGGACATATCTACGTGGCTATACACCAACAGCAAGTACTGCATGAGCTGCCTTACACGATGTACCGTCTGGTTTTCCATGCCACGTTAAGCTCCACACTGCTATGGTGAAATTGGCATCTCCTGCAGAACTGGTTGGTTTCCAGTCGGATTCACTGCAATAGATCAGTCCAGATTCAAAGGCCCGCAAGGCAGATCGCTTTTGAACACAAACAAATGTAGAAGAAATTTAGATTTAATTAATTCTTTTTTTTCTGATCTAAGCTAAGAGCTTTTGTAACATCTGAAACTTTTATCAGAATTGACAATGGTATAAATACCATCCTGCCAGCTCCTAGAGTGCTAGCAAATATTTCATCAACTAAATGAACTCTTACAGACAAAGCAAGATATAAACACCCATATGTAAAGCACATTCTCTGGACCAGGTCCACCACTAGCAAAACCCTCCTGCTTCCCTGGAAGCAGCAACACAAACTCCCTTTATATGTCTTAAGTGTCCACAGTACAAACAATAACACATGAGCATGCTCTTGACAGTGCTGTCAAAATAAACAGCTATTTATTAACATTCTACAAGGCATTATTTTTAAAAGAAATCAATCGAGCAATAATGTCAGAAAAAAATACATATCCCTCTGCCCCAGAAAACAGCATCTCCCTGTTACTTAAGACAACATCTGGTCCAGATAACAGCTGCCAAGGGCTAGAACTAAGAGGCACAGTGATTGCTGTTGCTTGGTGGTTGCTCGAGTATTTTTGAGAACAACATTTTTTCACTGTGTGGTATCACTGCCAACTATTCCCTGGGATCCCAGGAGGACAATGCATTCCCTTTCTGCTCTTACTGGGTAAATGGAATAAAGGCTGAACACGATGCTCGCTCTCACCAGTCAAACCTGCGTTAAGTATAAAAAGATATTAAAAACTGCCTCCCCCTCTCTCTTTCTGAGGTGAAAACCTCCCCATCTTCACACAGGCAGACTTTTGCTGCCTTTTGTTCCTGTGGTTAAAGTAAATTTAAAGATATCAAGGAACCTCTTGAGAAAACCAAGAAAGGAAGCTTGAATGCAAAGTGAACTTACAAACAAAAAGCTATTTTTAGCACTGGGGGGAAACTCTTAGCATTGGACAAACAATACAAGGAAGTTTCAGACACTGACTGCTAGGGAGAGCTAATATCCCCTTGTCGCTGCCCCACCTAGTCTGGATACAGGAATGCTGCTATATTCTCAGGCTTCTCACAACCCCCGTATTATCCACCTTCCCCTTAGCATGGTGCAAAAGTTCAGGGCTTAGGCCGAGAGCCACCTGGTTGGCTCACAGACACAACCTCACCCTCCCGCTGGCATAGGTGATTTGAGGTCACAGGGTGGCCCTGATGGGGCTGCGGGCTCCACGGTGTTGGTGGGGATGGGCGGTGGGACTTCCATTTGCAGTATCACTAGACGTGGTGGTCGAGCACGGCTGGAAGCACGCACAGGGCTGAGGCCAAAGAGCAAAGGAAGAGTCTTGTGTACCCCAGGCACACAATTAGGACAGAGCAGCTGGGCAGAAGCAGAAGGAATGACATGAATGGCCTTGGGACAACCCAGAAAGGACCCTCCTAAACATAGAGCAAAATATCTAGCTGTGCTTCTGCCCTTCATACATCGCTGGACCCCAGGACATCGTCTGCAGTCAGCCAACAGAGTCGTGCTGGTGCTCAGCAGCTGGGGACCTGGCTGTAGATTCAGAACGTAACAATAATGCTTTCGCAGTCCCCATTGACTCTTCTTTTCCTCCTAGCAATTCAGCTTTCCAGCTCCCCCAGGCAAAACAAATACAATACTTTTCAAGCAATTACCAATATGCAGATTCTTTGGGGTGGAAAGCTTTTACACATGAGTTTTTCTAGCCTATTCACTTCCTGCTGTAGCTGCATTCCTGTTTATTCATTTGCAACTAGAGTGAATCGTAGGAAACAAACTGGTCAAGAACGGTCTGTCTTCCGAGATCAGTGAAATAAGACTACACTGTTTCCCTTGAAACCTCTCCCAGATCTTTGTATTGCCCAGACACCTCAACCAGTGTTCAGGGAACAACAGATACCAGGAAAGTAATTTCATGGAGCAGACACGTTTCTGCTTTTGCTTCTGCTTTTGCGGTGAGCTTACAAACATTAAAGGCAAGGCTTTGATGGATAGAGTCAATCAGAAGCTGGACGCAAGATGGAACTGTACAAAAAATAGAAGCTATACAGGATTGCTCAAGTCCTTATCTGGCCCCGTTGCCTATATAGACTGAGGAGTGGTCAGTCAGGGACATTTTGTAGATCTGCCTGCCAGTGGGAGAGAAGGATATTTCTTACATTGCAACAAGCTGAGCCTCCATCAGCAATGTGGCCTTCCAAAAAGTCCAACTCCCTACTGGGCTGCAACAGCAAGAGCATAACCAGCAGGTTGAAGGAAATGGTTCTTCCCCCGGATTCAGCACTTGGGAGCCCAAGCTGGATGCTGCATCTGGCTTTGGGCTCCCCAGGACACAAGACTAAGGGGAGTGAGCCAGAGAGCCTGGCTTTGCCCATCGAGATGGTCTCGGGGCCAAAGCACATGGCATGAGAGGAGGGAACTGGGTTTGTTCAGGCTGGGGTAGAAACAGCAATTGGGAATCACTGCTTTCAGCACATAATGTGTGGTAACAGAGAAGATGAAGCGCAGCCTCTCAAAGATACACAACTAAAGGACAAGTTGCAGGGAGGGAGATTCAGATCAGTTACAAGGAAAATGAATTTTGCCCTGAGAGTGGTCAAACCCTTGGAGAAGAACTTATATCCATGTAGTTTTTCAGTGAGTCTTTGTAAGTTAGATAGGCAAAGGCCTCTACACCCATCAAGCACTTAACTCTCTTCGACCTGCTTAGGGACACTAAAGTATGGAGGCACCTGAACACCTTTCTGTGGTCTGCTCTGGAAACCCTGCTCATTTTTTAAAATGGCACTTATGCCACTGAATCACTTAGTCAATTTTCAAAGACACCTTCAATTTTGGACTCTGAGCGTCTCCTATAGGCTTTGTCAAATCGCTTTGTTCCACAGATACTTTGTCCTTGTCTTGCTAAATGTCCCCTGGGTGAGAGGACAGGGCTGTTGGTTGTTGCTTCTTTCTAAATAATTTCCACGGTTTTTAGTGGTGTGGGAAGCACTCATTACAAAAAGCCTCCAAAGAAAGAACAGGAAGAATTTATTTCTGCTCTGGCTCTTGGTTCCAACACAGGGTTGGTCTATATCTGCAAAGGGTTAAGGATCAGCTGATGGAAAACATTTGAGAGGCTCTGGTAACAGAGCGTATGCAAACAGTGGGATCAGGCTCACAACATTGCTGGTTACACATTGCAAATCACCAGCTTTAGCACAGGCAGTACCAGGCTCATACCCTGCACAATGTTTCTGCTGCTGGGCTGCACTGACTCCTGCAATAACTCACCTGTCAACCCCAAGAATACTTCGGGATCTCTTTCTTCCACCCACCAGCTGACAGGTCTGTAGACATGCCCCCCAGTGTCCCCCCAAACATCTGCCCACTGATATCATACAAACCAGGGGAACATGCTGTTTCAGAGCAGGCACTCAAAACTCCAGCACAGCCAGGATGTTTAATGGAAACTGTGCACTGACCCTGAAACACTTGGCTGCAAATTTGTTCAGCTTTTTGAGAAGAGAGATTGATTGATAGGGCAGCATGAGTGAGCTCTCCAAGTATGCTAGGGAGTGGTGCATGATTATAGCTGAGCTCAAAGGTGCTGCAGCCCAAAAACTAAAATACACTGTGAAAGATAAGACACTTGCTGTCTTCTGCCCTAGTCCACAGGTCTGTAATGTAGCACTGGCTTGAGACACAGCAATGTTCCTCATACAGCACCTGGGACTGCTACACGCACAAGCATCTGTGCACAGCCAGGACCAGCCTCGCACCCAGAGGAGCCCAGATGTGGGCACAGCTGGCACCCACATTAGGAAAGGTTTTTGAAGTGGCTGGGGAATTTGACCATTGTCGAAGTCAAGAGCGGAGTGGAAAAATCCCTTCCAGTCTGTCTTATGCTTAAATACTGAGACTGCACCTCACTCCTCTCTGTTCCTAAAAGAAGTAACAGCGCCACAACCATAATTAAATGCAGCCGCTGTTATACAATGCTGGGGATATGGTAAAAATTGGTGTTATTACGTACACACACTTCACCTCTGGGATTAAACTGCCTAGTTTCCTTCCACTAACATTCAAAACTTACTCTTTACCATGTTCTTCCAAAGATGAGCACAGCTAATGGTTCAGGTACCAAGTAACCTAATGGCATTGACATCAGTGGGAAAATCCTGACCCCCCACAGCACTGTGCTGGTTCACAGTAGGTCACTAAGCTGAGGATTAAACCCAAGAGCATACAGAGTCCCTCTAAAACAGGACTGACACCTGATCTCCCGTGACACTATTTGCTTCTTAACCCAAACGGTACCTCCAGAGCCCACAGGGTCGTGCCTACAGAAGGTGACGAGGCGGCAGCAGCCATAGCCTGCCAGGGTAAGAAAGCAGGAATTGTTAGTGTGGATCAGGTCCACGGCTCGTCTAGCCCAATATCCTGTCTCAGATGCTGGCCAGCATCAGATGCGTCAGAGGAAGGTGTGAGGGACCCTGTGTGAGGCAGATGTCATGCCTCACTGCAGCCTGCCCGCCTTAGGAAAAGATGAAAACAAATGAGTTTATAACCTTTTGTCAGCCTGTCCCAAGGATGTAACTTCACAAATATTTAGGTCAAATGGGGCACACCCTGTGCTGCACAGAAAGAGAAAAGAAGAAAACCCAGTGCTTCAACTCTTGGATGCCATACTCTGTGTGCTAGATAAGATAAACTAGTGACAGTCACTTGCTACCCCATGGACATTGATCTGCTGGCTCAGCCCAGGAGCTAAAGGTGGCTTAGGACACAAGGGAAGTGAATACTGCAGTCGCAGTGCAAGCCATCATTTTCCACATGACAGTCACCAAAAACCTGTAGCTAATCAACGAAAACCAAGTATGAAGCTAAGCTAAACTAGGCTTCTCTCTGGAGATTTTTTAAAACTCAATCCAGTTTATACAAGGGATTCACTGAAAATCTTTCCTTGAGGCATGGGAGGACACCCACTTTAGCCACTGGTTCCCAGAAGGTCATGAAGAAGTCCCCACAAGCATGTTGTAAATGTGAAGACCAGCTATAGATGCATGTGGGTCCTGTCTTCTCTTCCTTGGTGGGGACAGGAGCTGGTGACTTCTGCCAGGTCCCTAGCCAGAGCCAAGAAAAACTGACAGCCACGGAGTGGTTCTTACTAAGTCATAACAGGTTTTCCGAGGTATCACAAAAAGTATCAGCAAGGTTCCTAATCAGCCTGGGACTCCATTTCCTCATGGCAAAGTCTGATTGAGATGAACCTTCTCATTTCTGTCTCGGCAGTGCCTGGGCCTCTCATCCTGCTTGTGGAAATGGGTCTCCATTGCCCATTCCAGTGCAACGTGATGGAGGGTAGATGTCACCTGGTCCACAGGGATTTTGTCCAGGGATGTCCTGAGGGCAGCAATTCAGTCTGGCAGCAGCTTCCCCATGCTGGTCTCTGCTGGTGCAAACCCCAAACACTGCAAATGCCCATCTAAGTACTGGGCAGGGCAGAAACTTACCCTTGCTCCAAGGTTGGCTGTCCTGTCGGCGAGGCAGGACGAAGGCAAAAGCAGATGAAAGCTATTGCTCTGCCTCAGCCTGAGCTAGGGGAGAGGGAAATCTATTCTGTGGTTTGGCACAGAAGGGTCTCCCATGTCCTTGGTATCCCAGGGATGGCATCACTTTTGGCATGCAAGCAAGGCAGAGACAGTGCACGGCTCTGTGAAGGGGGCAAAGGCCAGCTCAGAAGCACCCCTGAGAGCAGGCCGCCTTGCCCACAACTCTTTTCCTCCATCAGCTGTTAATCATTTGCCTCGGCTGTGTTAATTCACAAATTTCTTTCTCCCAGCCCCACTCCCATTGTTTCCAAGCAGGGCATTGTCATGAGGCCAGTTCTATATTTACGACAGGATGTCAGCCTACGCTTACAGTCGCCTTCTTTGAACTGGATACTTTTACCTTCTATGTTGGCAACGATGCAATTCAACAGAAAGGTAGAAAAATAAACAAGTGTTTATTTAAGACATGCTTGGTTGTATCAAAATGCACAAGTGGCACTTCTTCCTATTGGCTCTTCCACGCTCCCGGCCAGGAGAGCACAGGTTTTTTCATGACATAAACAAAGGATTATTTCCTAAGAAGACTGAGAGTTTCCTTTAAAGGAAAACAAAAAAAGAAAGGAGGAAGGAATCTGCAGAATAGCCCTTAGGAAGTTACAACTCTGGAGGCCCTTTAGTCCCTCACCAGCAAAATGTATTTAAATATAGCATGGCCTGCCCAGAGAACAGCCTGAGAAACGCCATATACCCAGCAAAGAAACAACTCTGCAGCCAAAGCCAGAGGGTGCCAGGCTTCAGAAAACCTTATCAGGATTTGCGACCAGGCCTAAGAGCTGCATCTTTGACTTGACTGCTTCAAAAGGTTTGATTCTGTTTTACTATGTTTTAATTTCCACACACA
Source organism: Cariama cristata (assembly GCF_000690535.1). Lineage (NCBI taxonomy): Eukaryota > Metazoa > Chordata > Aves > Cariamiformes > Cariamidae > Cariama > Cariama cristata. Next base: position 47,097 of record NW_009620280.1, read on the forward strand.
GCCTAACTTTTGGTTTGTGCAGCAAAGCAGCCTGCAACCTTTGTCAGAGCAGGCATGCAAAAGCCCTTATCCACTGAAGGATGCCACCAGCCAACTCCAAACCAGACCTGAGACTCGAAGCATCCACTTGCTCTGCTCCTTGCCCAAGGACCACCAGGCTCTCTCCATGCTCTTCACGAACACGAGAAGATCCCAGGAGATTTGCAAAGCTTCGACCTTATTCTCCATTAAATGCTTTCTCAAGACTGCTCTCAGCTAGGTTCCTTATGAATAATTTTTATCTGTTATTTCTTGGACAACGAGAGAGCTGAGATGTTACGCCCTTGTGAACTCCCCCATTCCTTGCTGAGATCACGAACGTTAGCATTCAACTACAGCAGGTTAGAAAGTGGGTCAGAAATTCCTTCTTTTCCTCCTCAAAATAACACTTTTTTGAGGCAAAACTAAAATGTTTCAAACCCCAACTGCCATTCATGCCTCGTAGGAGATGCAATTCTGCCTCACACCCCTATTTTCTCAGTGAATGAGGAGTGTGGTGGACTACATTTCCCATGACATGCTGTGGTCACCCCTACCAGTGACAAGGGTGATGCACCAGTGACATGAATGGCTGGGAATCCACCCAGAGAGCCTGGCCACTGGTGGGAATAGGGACATGTGCAGTCAGAACTAGAAGACCCATGAATGGGAAATTTCAGGCCACAAATGTTTCATCTTGGTCAAGAACACAGTCACAATTTTGGTTGGGGTCATTCCACTTCCTGGATAAAATTTACCTCTTTCCTCTTTCTTTCCCTGGAAAGTAGAGTACTTTGTGATGGAGGAATAAGCCAAAACTCAGTCTTCTAGGCAGAATGCAGATAGGAGTGTTTTGTCCAATGTTAGTCTGGAGCATCCCCTGTCCCCGCAGCCTCCATTCCACGCTGTACCTGCTCTGGAACTGCACAGTGACTTTGTGCTCCAGGACACTCTGACCTGTCTCCCACACACTTTTTCCAGAGCACAACTGAGGAGCTATTAATTGCATTCAGCTGTAATGAGAAGTCTGAAATAGCTCAGGCTCTCTGGCAAGAGACTTCTGTTGTAACAACATGCTTTGGCTGTGGATTTATCTGCCGTGGATCCTGCTTCCCATACAGCACAGGGCAACTGCAGCAGGATGAACCTTAGAATGTAATAATATAAGCAGGAAGGGCTGTAATTTGAGGACCTTCCCACATCAAGAAAGTAAAACAATCTCCTCTTTCAGAACGCAACATAATTCTTGCATCAGGGTCCTTTAAAATAATATACAGGGCTGCTGAACGGGAGCCGTGGGGGGACTCTCTCTGATCCTCAGTTCGTTCCCAGATTTAGCTGATGGTTTTGCTCTGACTGCTCTAATTCATACAGAGGAGCCCTAAGTTTTTCTTTCAAACGCAGAAAAGGCTGCACATACCACTGGCTGTTTCCTGAGCCTTTTGCAAGAATAAAGGTACTGACATACAACATGTGAGTTCAGCTCTTGCTTCCAAATAATCAGTGTCCTGGTACCTCAATTTCCCCTCCCCAGAAGGCAGCAGGTTCTGCTCATGCTGCATTTCCCACCCAGAAGGGCTCTTTGGGGGACTCTATTCAGATACCAAAGATCAAAGTTAGAATAAGCTGAAGCTGTATCAGGTGAGCTTCAATAATTGATATTGCACATTCAGACAGAAATGATGATTTCCTCTTTTCACTGTGCAAGATTCATATTTGGGATCCAAACTTCACTCTGGAAAAGGCAGAAAGCCAGCTATTATTATTGTTATGTCAGACTAGCTGTTATCGCTGGATTCAGGGCAAGCAGACATACTTTATGGAAGGAAACGGTACTCTTGGCCCTCACTGCTGTTTGCTCCCCATTTCCTTCTATCTTAAGACCTGGCCATTTTTAGGCATTCTACAAAATCTGAGAGGTAACAGGAGACTAGGAGACCATGAAAAAATTGGTGAATAATGAAATAATCTAGATGTAAAGACACACTAGGGAAAGGCTATATGTGTTTTGCAATTACGTTCCTAGGGCAAGATCTAGTACCAGTGCCCTGCTCCTAATTTTAGAAGGCGGCTTTCACGGTGCAAGAAGCCTTTGTTACTTCGCTCCCTGAGGAAATCGCTGCTGGTCTTCAGAGAGATGTATTACACAGAAAACCCTCTTTGGATTATATGTCACAACCACCATCGAAATCTCCAATACAACCACTGGGAGACCTAGCCCAGTGACAGTGAGAAAAAATTGCCTTTGTTTGCTGGCAAAGTCCTAAATATTGTTAGTCTACTTCAATAGCTAGAGATGTTGCAGGTCATGACAAAACAAGGAAGACTCAGGGCTTTGCAAACGGGAACACAGTGTCCGAGCAAAACCGCAGGGCCTCATCCAGATGGAACCTCACCGTGTTAACCCTGCGCAGCGTGGCTCGGGGAAGGGATTGCTTGTTCAGGCATGGCGCTAGGCTAGCGATGGTCCGACTGTCCGCAGGTGAACCAGCTCACATGCCGTAAGCTGGGGCGTCTTTAAAACATTGAATATGCTCTCCAGCACCTCCAGCTCCACATTAGCACAAGTTTGCATCTGCTAGCACCTACCACTCTCAGCTATAATAACTGTCACTGAAGGGGTTGTTGGACAATGACCTGCATTGCACAGATCACCAGATCAGAAGATCGTAGGAAAATACATCTCACCCACTTATCTTTAATAGGGACTGAAAAATCATAATTCTTGGCAGAGTCCAAGCAGCACCAACACAATGAAACTGTGTGACAGAAACAGTGGAAGAAAAGGGATTAGCAATTCTACAGGGCTATATTTCATTGCTGCGCACCAAGTTTGGAGCAGTGGAAACAATACAAGCTGTGCAGCAGAAACCAGTCGCTATGGGCGCTCCTAATTTCAGCAAGTGCTTCGGAGAAATTTATGGCTAATCAGGAACATGACATTATTAACGCGCTTTGTACCCAGCCAAGTGCAGATGTGTGATTGCATAAACTTTTCCTTATCATTATTAAAAGTGATGTGCTGCAGTCTGTCACTGTTCAAGAAACAATTCCATGTCCAAGATCTCAAACGTTGCCGCATCGCATTCTGATGATCTGCGCTTTCCTGGTAGGATGTCAGAGTCAGATGCAATAACAAATACATGACCGCAGCCCCTTTGGGCTGATGCATTTCCAAGAAGGGGCATATGTTGATTACTCTTGCATGTTATTTTGCCTATATAGTTAAGAGTCATCCAAAGTCTAAAGAAGCCAATGAAAAACCTCCCGCTGGCTTCACTGGGCTGTGCATCTGGCCGTTAGTTATTCAAGTATGTTAGTCAAATTTATGCCTTTAGCATAAGACAGCCTCTAAACTACCATCCAACTGTAGCCTCCGTCTTGGTGAAAGACAGACAGCTAGAAAACATTGTAATTCACAAGTCTTGTGATTTTGCTTTAGATTTTTGTTAATAACTTTTCTCAATTATTAAAAAAAAAAAAAGAGTTGCAGGGGTGCAGGTGCATTGCCTTTCCAGCCATTTTTCCTATTTAAAGTTACATTTGTTTTGGTTTTGTTCACATTTCTTCAAGCCCTTGATTTCCCCATCCTTCATGCTTGGCTGCTCAACAGGCTGGCTTTTCTAGGATGCCGCAGTGAACATAGATGTAGGGAGGGGCTGGAGAAGATATCTGGCCTGGATTCTCATGATTTTCTTCCTGCAGATGTGAACACGGAAAGGGAATTGGGAAAAGAAAAGGTAGCCTTTCTCAGGCCATATCCTGCAGCAGCCAGGGACCCACCTGGTCCCTAGAGAGCATTAGAAAATCCTCAACATTTTGCCAACTCATGATGTCCCTCACATGGCCCCTGAACAGCAGAGAAGCGCCAGAACACAGTTAACTTTAGCTACACCCTAACCCTCACAATACCAAAGGTCTGCTGAGGCACAGGCAGGGTAGGCAGCTGCCCTGGGGCAGCCATCGGCTTGGGGCAGGCACTAGAACCAGATCTCCCTTCTCCCCACTGCTAGAGCTTGAACCGACCGGAGGGGAGGCAGATGGAGCCATGCTGCACCTCCACGTGCTGTTCGTGTCCTCAGAGCTCAAGGAGGTGTGGGCAGGGGGAGCAGGGCCGGGCCAGGTGTGCAGGAGGGGTAGTCCTGGGAGGACGAGTGCAGAAGTGCTTCTGGTGTGCTAACCTCATTGAACTAAACCTACCGGGAAACTACTCCATCGCTATCAATAAACTGCATTTTCTTGCCAGAAACAACCCAAACAAAATAATTTCTTTTTGCCATCTCCAGAATGAGGGACAAACTCAACTGTTACAGGACTTGGATCTCTTTCTACCCTCTCCTCGATACACAAAGGACCTACACTGCACGCATACTCTGGAAGCCTTTTGTGGATGATTTCAGAGAATCAATCTGGAGAAAGTTAGAGCTCTATTAGAAAAACTCTTCCCTGGTAGTTTATTCAGCTGTAACTCTGAAAGTTATGTAAGGAAACTAGATAAAATTAGAGTATTGGATAAAAATAGCACTAAAAGAAGTCTTCGTTTTACTATAGCATTTTGAGACCACCTTGGGGTCTTTTCTGCTTCTTCACTTACTGGCACAGGAAAGCAGCCTTTGCTCTAAGCTGGCCTCTGGCCGAATGCCATGGCATTTGCATTGCCAAGGAAAAAAGTGACCTAGAATGGTAACAGTCTGGTTTCACATCCATTTGTGGCAATGTCGATGGCTGTACTTCCCAGGCAGCAGTCCTCAGTGCTTTACTACAGAGCAACACCAAGGCATAAACCCAGGTCCTGACAGTAAGTCAGCACCAACCTGTCAAACCAAGCTGAAATCTCCAGGAAGCAAAATGTTCTTTCTGCATATTTTTTGTACCACTCAGTATGTTACATAAACTCCCAATGGGCAGAACCATAGCAAGGGTTTGGAAGGATGTATTTATTACAGCAGTAATTCTAGCATTTAAACTTTCTGACAGCTGCTATGGACAAATATGCAATAAAAATCAAAGCCAATTCAGAGCTAATATTCAGAGGTGAGACATTGCCTAAGCATTTGGGTTCTGGGCCATGTTGTGCTTTGTTTAGCATTCAGACAGTATGGAGAACTGCAGCATCCCTTGTCCACACTCAAGTCACTCTGGCTTCATTTTCCAAGCTTGGCTGCCTAAAGTTAGAGTTCTGTCTCCCACTATCCAAGCAGTTGGCTGCCACGGTCTAAAACATGACTGGCCCATGACACGCAGCTTGTAGGAACAAACAATTTCAGCATCCTCAGCTGCTCCAGTTCACACCTTCCCTCTTGATGCTACACGCATGATACCCTCTTTCAGAGACATAGGTCGATAGTTGAGGACAGTAAAATCTCAGAGCACCGCCAAGGCTTGTCTGTCAGGGCCTTTGGGTATCCACACAATGTGCCTATTCACGTTAGGTAGAAATAAAAGTAGCCTGTGCTGCAGAGGTCCTGAGCTTGCTACCATTCACTCCTGGAATCACAGAAAAATGTAGGTCGGGAGAGACCCCTGGAGGTCATCTAATCCAATATCCCGCTGGAAGGAAAGACAACCTGGAATTTTTTCAGATGAGCTCATGATGATGCACTATTCCAGACATGAGTTAGGCCTTACAGGAGGCCAGGAGACCCTACAACTGCTATATGGATTCCCGCTGAGAAGCCACATGCTCCCTCTACAAACTGCCCCACTGATGCCCAAAGGAGAGACGACAGCAGAACTGCGTCTGTTCAAAGCTTTCAGAGGAGGTCAGGGATATTTGCCGGTAAGCAACCTGCCCACAGTGCGAAGCGGTGAAAGCAACACCACGCTAGCAGGAGCCTTACTGATTTTAGAGCATGGCACCCATTGTAGTTACATGTGACTGACTCACTCAGCAAGGTTACATGTAACCACAGTTGTTTACAGCACCGAGAAGGGAATTCAAATGATTCCTCCTTCAAAAGAGCTAAAAGTATGGTACTTCTTCAGCCATCAGAGTTGTGCTCAAAGCAAGCATCTGTCCATGTCTGTGCACTGTACCCTTCCTGGTCTATGAAAGCAAAATGACCGCTGTTTCCACTCTCAGAGGCACATACCACTATAAAGACATGCACTGAGGAGAATGGATGATGTCTGAAGTGGCAAGCTTTTCACAGCATCAGCTAACACATTAATTGTTGACTGTACAGAGAAGGCTGTGTCTGACACAGCAGGACCACAGAGCAGTGTTTTACGAGGCATGCGCACAGTTTCTGTTCACACTGCTCCTCTTCAGGCTCAAATCAACCATCTTAGGCTAAAGAACAGCTAATTTCAGGACATGTGCTGACATTCTTGCCTGCCTATACCAGATCTGTCCAGTTTGAAAGTATTTAGTTCTCCTCTAAAGACATTTTGAGTCTCACTCTGCCACTCCTTCCAAGAGTACCATACCTGAGCCTGGTTTTCATGCCCATCTTGGCAGCCTCTACAAAACTAAGCAATGTGCACAGTAGGCAAATCTGAATTGGGGAATGAGCCACAGCCCAAATTCGCCTGAACATACCCTAAAAGTCAAACCTAAATTCAAGGTCTGCACTTGCAACATGGCTGAAAAGCAAATGCCCAGGCCCACAGAGAAGCGTGGAATAACAATGACTCCATTGCCCACAAGATACCAAGACTAGTTATGGTTGATAAAGCAGATATTCCTGCTAATGCATTCAGGGAAGAATTACCCTAAGGAATGATTTCAGGAACTCAGCCTGTTATAGCCAATTCCCACTGAAATTTATGAGAGTCTTTTGATGGTCTGTGTTGTCTGCAGGGGGAAATAAGGACTCAGACACAGAAGGTCTGGGTATTTTGCTAAGTAACAGCAGGTTTGCACCATATAGCCACTAAGATGAACAATCCAACTCCTTTCTTTCATTCAAGCCCTTCTTTCTTTAACAGCAAGCAAGTCAAGGTTATCATGCTAACTATGCCAGTATTCAAGCTAATTGGTTCTCTGGAGAGAACTATAAAAACGTTGGTTTCAGGACCTGCCAGGACAAATGCACTGCAGTTGGTCAGCTGTGGAAATCTTTTATTACCTTTGACAGAAAATGCCATTTTTATCTGTAATCTTCTGTTACAGTATGTCTCAACAACCTGTGAAGGAAGAAAGAATTTGACCAAGATCTCTTACTGTTCTGAGCTGCCTTGCCGGTTTTCAGTACTTTTGCTGAGTTGGTTAAAAGAAAAATATACACAGCAGAAAAGGGTCCATCAGTAGAATGGGGAGGAAATTGCATCATGGAGGAGAGGAGGCTTTGAGTGATGTTGTCTTCACCGTCTCCTGTGAAGCCAGGAAATTCATGACCCCTTCCAAGCCCACACTTTTACCCACCTAAGCTATCAGACCATATTATAATTGCCATCAGTTTGTTCACTTTGTCCCTTGATCTGGTTCTTCCCACAATGCTTGTCAGCTCTACCTGCCATCTTTGCCTCCACTTGGATTCCCAGTTTTTGAGACGTGCCCTGTTTTATCTTTACAGTGCATATTAGCAGAATCAAATAATGATACAAAAAAAAAAAATATCTGAAAATCTACTAAGGCAGCCGGCTCATCTCCTGTGTAGATTTCAAAATTCTCTGCAATTTAAAGAATAAAGGGCATAGAATCACAGAATCACAGTATCATCGGGTTTGGAAGGGACCTCTGGAGATCCTCTAGTCCAGCCCCCCCTGCCAAAGCAGGGTCACCTACAGCGAGTTGCATAGGAACACTTCCAGGCAGGTTTTGAATATCTCCAGAGAAGGAGACTCCACAACCTCTCTGGGCAGCCTATGCCAGTGCTCTGCCACCCTCAAAGTGTAGAAGTTCTTCCTCATATTAAGATGGAATTTCCTGTGTTTCAGTTTGTGCCCATTACCCCTTAACCTGTCGGTGGGCACCACCCAAAAGAGTCTGGGCCCATCCTCTTGACAGCCACCCTTAAGGTATTGATAAGTATTGGTCAGATCCCCTCTCAGTCTTCTTTTCTCCAGGCTGAACAGAGCCAGTTCCCTCAGCCGTTCCTCATCAGGGAGATGCTCCAGTCCCCTCATCACCTTCGTTGCCCTCCGCTAGACTCTCTCTAGTAGTTCCTTGTCTTTCTTGAACTGGGGAGACCAGAACTGGACACAGTAATCCAGATGTGGCCCCACCTCACCAGGGCAGACTAGAGGGGGAGGAGAACCTCCCCCAACCTGCTGGCCATGCTCTTCCTTATGCACCCCAAGATACCACTGCCCTTCTTGGCTACGAGGGCATATTGCTGGCTCATGGCCAACTTGTGTCCCCCAGGACTCCCAGGTCCTTCTCCTCCAGGCTGCTCTCCAGCAGGTCAACGCCCAGCTTGTACTGGTGCATGGGGTTATTCCTCCTGAGGTGCAGGACCCTACACTTGCCCTTGTTGAACTTCATCAGGTTCCTCTCTGCCTGTCCAGGTCTCACTGAATAGTAGTGCAGCTTTCTGGTATATCAGCCACTCCTCCCAGTTTTGTATCATCAGCAAACTTGCTGAGGGCACACCCTGTCCCTTCATCCAGGTCACTAATGAATACGTTAAACAAGACCAGACCCAGAACTGACCCCTGGGGAACACCACTGGTCACAGGCCTCCAGCTATACATTGCGCCGCTGATCACAACCCTCTGGGCTCTGCCATTCTGCCAGTTCTCCATCCACCTCACTGTCCACTCATCCGGCTCACACTTCCTGAGCTTTCCTATGAGGATGTTATGGGAGACAGTGTCAAAGGCTTTGCTGAAGTCAAGGTAGACAACATCCACTGCTCTCCCCTCATCTACTCAGCCAGTCATGCCATCAGAGAAGGCTATCAGAATGGTTAAGCATGACTTCCCCTTAGTGAATCCATGTTGACTAGGTCCTCGCTGAAATGTTCACAGTGGTAGGTCTTCTGGGACCTACTTTATTTCAGAAGGTTCTGGAGGAAGCGGTTAAGGACAAGATAAGCACACCAGGTGTACTCCCTGTCTCCAGCATCCTTGATCATCTCCAAGCTGATTTCCATCCTCCCCATTCCAATAAAACAGTGTTCACAAGGGTCACTGATGACGTTTTCTTGGCCAGCTCTCTATTCTCTTCCACTTCCATCTCCGTGTTTATGACACCCTTACATCTTATTTCGGCTTTCATGATCCTGTACTCCAACATTTCTCTCCTGAGAGTGCGTTCCATATTGAGCAAACTAAAGGACACTCTCAATGGTAATCTGACTCAAATCAAAGAGGGGCAGCAGGGGCATGGGGGGTGTTAGTTCATAATTTTCTATTTTGAACCAGACTGTCCTAGGAACTGCTAGTAGTGTATTCTGGATTATCAGCCTGAAGACAACAGAGTGATCCACAGCCCCACATCCTACATGTGGTTAAGCTGAGGTACAGAATACAGCAGCACTGGAGGTACAGTTCAGATCTCTGCATTTGCTGTCCTTTGCTCAACTCCAGGGAGCCACCAGGTTGAGTCAGACTATTGACCAGAGGGAAGTCCTTCAGAAGGTGAGCTTACACAGTCTATTTTCATGCAAGGATGCAGGTTTTCTACTCACTGCAGGTTCCAGAGCCCCATCTTTGATCAAATGAGATAGCTCAGAGAAAAGTCTAGCAGATAGCAGCCAGGCAGATAATCTTGATTTACTTGTGGCAAGAACTGAAGGACAGCGGTTAACTATCTGTGATTAGAAAACATTACAAACCCAGCCAACCAACATGTTGATGATCATAGAATCACAGAACAGCCCAGGTTGGAAGGGACCTCGAAAGATCATCTGGTCCAGCCTTTCATGGGAAAGGGAGCTTAGACGAGATTATCTAGCACCCTGTCCAATCGCATCTTGAAAGCCTCCAGTGATGGGGACTCTACCACATCCCTAGGGAGGTTTGATTGATTATCACAGTTTTTGATTGTTCTCACTGTAAAAAATTTATTTCTTATATCAAGATGATGGGATCATCCCACCAACAAGGCAGGCCTTTTCCAATCCCTCTGATTTATTACTGACAATCCAAACAATGTGAGGGATTTTCTCATTTTTCTGCTGCTTTTTCCTACTGTTGAGGAGCAAGATACACCCAGTTGCAGATTTCAAAAGCAATATTAAGAAGGCCAGCTCTGGTCGCAGCCAGCTCTAATTGTCAGTTGTAGTGGGATGCAGTCTTTTCTTCAGTCACAAAGCACAGCACTTGAAATATCCTGCAGGATGAAAACAATGCCTGCTACAGCATTTCTCTCCTGATTTTTGGGAACAGGGCCAGACAAGCGCCACAATTACTCCTACATTCCAAACGCAGTCCCCATTCTTAGTTCCATCCTCTTGCCTGTCCTTATGCTAAGAATGAGGCTACGAAATCCCCCCCAGAGAGCGTCTTTGCCTGAGAGTCACACAGTATCAATCAGTCTGCTCCCAGTAATGAGGAAAGATGCTTTCCTTCCTTCCACCTTCTATTCAGACCCCCACCTTCCCCATGGGATCATTTTACTGGGTAAAGGAGGACAGAAATAGGCGGAAAGATGTCGATATGTGCATTGAAGAGGAATTAAAACCAAAACATAATGAAATATCTGAAAGCACATGAGAATTTGCTGGAAACTAGAGGAGAGAGGAAGAGAAGCAGCTAGCACACCTTTTACTGCTGCACATAGAGTTAGTTTTGAAAAGTTCCTTCTCCCTGTCCTACCTCCCTCCCCCTGCTCGCCCACTCCCCTGGGGAGGGGAAGGTAGCAAAGGCATTGTTACAAAATTAATCACCTTGAAAAGGATAGAAACCCAAGACTGTAAAATCACTGCAAGAGACAGAAGCATCTTTGGGGGAAAGTTCAAACAGCTTCTTTTGCTTGATGACTGCTGGAAACAATATGGCAATCATTAGTTTCTCTCTCTCCAGTTCAGGGTAGTCCATTTAATCTACACTTGATGAAAACAGACATGCACATAGGTCCAATAGCAATATTAAGGTTGCCTCTCTTGCCAAGAATTATGCCACTAAAAAGCACATATGCAAACCTATGTGAGTCTGGAAAGGGTTAATGAGCTGCTGGGGGCTCGTGCTTCTCGAAGAGAGGTAAAAGGCAAAAGGCGGGACAGTAGCTCAGCTGGAGAACATGCCTCACTCTCACTGTGCGACTGTCCATGGGTATGGGAGGATGCGTTGTCTGAGAAAGTGGACAACCCTCCCATCTTCAGCTGAGCCAACTGCACTCACTATGGGTTTGGCAAAAGCCTCCTGGAATGCATTTGAAAGGACAGCATCAGAGCTGGTGTGGACGTGCAAGGATCCATGAGTCCTGCTTGATTTTTTAGGTAAACCCTGAAGCCTCACAAGAATGCTTAGCTTAGGCCTCAGTCCATTGCCCGTTCCTGAGTAACTCCAGGAAAACTGGGTCATTTTTTTCCTTAATGTAGGAATATCTTTGGTGACAACCAACAACACCTTTGCTCACCTCGGACAGGGCAGATTTCCAAAATGACAGCTCCCTTTCTACATGGATCAGCAGGTACTTAGGACAGTCAGCAGGGCTTTCAAGAAAACCCTGACTGCCAGAAGCCAGCTCTGTACTCTGCATTATCATTAAAAACAAACATGTCATCCAACCAAAGAGTCTCCTGTCCTCTGGCATCAGACAGATCACTACAAAACCAGGAGCTGCCATCTGACCTGAATTATTTTTTACATCTTCCCAGTGCCATGTGTTTGTTCTCTGCATAAACAGTCCATGCCACTGAATGCTTGGTGTCATGCTGACCTGGAGCAATGAGCTCTGCAGCATGAAAGTAATTTGATTTTAACCAGAAGCCACTGCATAGTGTAGAATGGTATTTTCCACTCTGACTCTGGCATTGTCTGCTTGGTGACCTTGAACAGGTAGTGTTATCTTTCTTCATCTCTTTGTTAAACAGAGATACCAGTATTGACCACTCTTGTAAAGTACTTTGACGTCTACCGACAATAAAAAGCCAGGTGTTGACATTATTGTGCAGCAAGTATTTACTCTCATCTGCTTTCTATCTCTTCCTCCTTCGTTTTCATTGAATAACCCCTTTGTTCCTGTATTATGAAACACTGTAAGTAAACTCACAACTGCTCACAGAAGTGAAAACGGGTAGACACAGACTGACGGAGAGCCTCTCCTGCAGAGCAGGACTTCCAGGGGTGAAACGCTGGCTCCATTGACCTCGGTGGGAATGCTGCCAATGGGGTGACTACTTTATTGCTGATTCACAGTAAATGATAGTAAGAAAAGCATTTCATAACATTTTCTAATCTGCTTCTTGAGGGTTTAGTCATCCCAAAAGTCAGTATGAATAAGGATTACTCTTCCTTTCAACAGCTGGACCCCTCATGTAAAACTCTGCCCGGTTAACAATTCCTTCACTGTATGGGGGGGGGTCTGTTTTTTTGGTGAAGTTACCACCATCTTGGGCCAAACAACACACCCAAGCCCAGTAACCTTTCAGAAAAATGACAGATGATGTCTGCTGCTCATTTCATGTGTTTTTTGCCCAGTACGGTCTCTGAGGAAGGGAAGAAGGTGCCAAAACTGAAATAAGAAAGATAACATTGGTAAATGTCAGAGCTCCCTGGTGAGTGCAGAGGTCTCAAAGACTTGAGAATGCTGAACAGATGACTCACTGGGAAGGGTTGCCGCACGTCCTGTTTTTGACAGATGGGACACTAACTTATTTTATCTAGGATCCTACATTTTTATGGTATTATAGTAGCATCTAGAGGCCTTAATAGTGAAGGCAATGGCCTTTGGGACTCTGTGAGGTAGAAACTATCATGCAGGATGAGGGAACTGGATTTAATGTAAAACTCTGAGGCTAAATCTTTGTATGAGTATTTTGGAGCTGCTTACAACCAGGGTCTGGTTTACAGGTGCAGAAGGGCATCTTCCTTACTGAAAAGACAGATTCTGTCATAGTTACACATATATACCCGCTACATCTCCTAATCATTTGGATCCACACTTCGCATGTGTTCTCAGAGCTTAACTGGACAAGGCAGACATTTTGCCTTAGTCCCATGGACAGATTTCAGAATTATTTCTGTTCAGGTCAGTCCAAAAGCAAATATTTTTTGTTTCTGGCATTGAAAAAAAATGTCACATTAAAAACTAAACATCATTTCCAAGTGAATAGGCAATGTATTCTGTATTTGAAATGTTGAAAGCACAGACTGACTTCCCCATATTTCCCTCCGCATTTTCAGCCAAAGCCACTGGCTGAACGCAGAAATACATGAACAGCCCTAAATCCCACACTATTTTTAATTGAGTTCACTATTCAACAAATAAATAAAGCCACACAGTTCTAATGTAATGATGCTTGTGATGACATTTTTCACATCCCGCTCCAGATCTCTCTGTCATTTGTCCCACCACAAGCTACTGTAACATACCCTACAGCAGGACGAAGAGTTTGGAGTCTGCTACTGTCTGTGAACTAAAACAGACCTGGACTGAAATCCTGACCTCAGACAATAGCAGCTTTGCCACCAACACAAGTAGGACCAGTTTATTAGCCCAGGATTTCTAACTCAGGCATTAGAGGCTTGTATTTTTGACAGTTTTAATCCAGAAGCCCTGAGCTCACTACTGTCATCTGTGCATGTGATTACATGGGTAGACAGGATAAAGCTGGAGTACTCATAGTATTTCTGCTCTACTTCTGCTTCCAAATTTGAAGCTGTCACTCAACCAGTCCTGTCCAGCCAACTAATTGTTCTTCTGGGGACAAAGTCCTGTGGCTAACACTCCCTCGTGGTCTCCCATTTAACATGCTGCTGAAGGAATACAAATTTGTCCCACCCCCCCCTTCTTATCCAGTTGAAATAATAAATATTTTACTCATGATTTATTGGATTTCAGTTTGTTGAAAAGATCCTCCAAACAAATGAAGTTTTAATGGCAACAAACGCCAGCCGCAGCGCATTAGAAAATATAAACAGCAGCAGAGACCGTTAAACAAAAACCACTTCGGATACAGCTGACATAGTGCTTAGCAATCTTCACCTCCTGAAGCCAGGGCCCTCGAGAGAGGGTCACAGCAAGTCCCTCACTGGAAACAGAAAGCTGGAAGTATCACAGATTTGAGTTCTTTGAATGCTGAGGGCTGCAAGAAAGACTTTTGAAGTGACTAGTCCAGGCCTTGGGCTATTCAGGACCACAGGCAAGACTCCGATGAAGGGATTCATTTCTAAAGAGGAAAAGCCGAGGCAGCCCCGGCTCTCTGGTCCCTTCCCGCTGCCTTCCCCACTGCACACCACTTTTTGCCAGCCCAGCCCAGCCCTCCAGCTCCCCACCTCTGTCCTGTGCCGCCCTCCTAACAAACGGGCTCAGAGTCGAGCTCCATCACCGCACAGCACCTGCGTCAGAACCACCCAGCACTGCCTCACAGATGAGCAAGTTGCCCTGAATGACCCTTACTGGCAGAAGGGCTTGATATGCACCTCTTTGCAGCCCAGGGGAAGTAATTTGGGTCATTTTGGAGTGCTGTGGAAGGTGGATGTGCTGCCTGTGCACAGGCCACAGGAGTCAGTGTGTGGCTGGGTACCACAGAGCAATTGTCACCCACTCCAGGAAGCATCCAGTGTGCTCACAGCCCGTGTCTGTCTCCTTCACACATCTGTCTCTGCGTGGGTAGAAGCAAGGGAGTTCTGTATGCCTGAGTTTATTCTCAGTACATCCCTGGTTACTCCTCTGCCCTCCAGTCAGACCTGCCAGCACAACCGATTGTGCAAGCACTCTTAAAGCCAATGCTGTCAAAACAACCAGATCAACTACTCAACTACTTTTAGTAAAATGATTTTTTCTGACTCGTTTTGACAGTATCAGAGCAGAGAGCAAGTACCTATGCAGCTACACCTGCGTGCTGGAGACAGGTAGAGATCAGATGGAGATCCGGTGGATGTGGTTGGGAGCTAGTAACCTCTTCAGCATGTTCATCTTCAGCCAGAAGAAGATGCCTCAGCATCGCCTCAAGACCAAATGACCCTAAACAAACGCTCCAGTTACAGATACCCTGCCCTATTGTGTGGGGAATGGATTTAGATCTAGTAAGAGACCATCTAGAAAAGAAGTTATTTAGTCCAATGTACTGCGGGGAAAAAAGAGAGTGTTTGACACATGAGGCAATCATGGTCGCTGCCATTGCTCATTTAGCCCTAGATTTAACCTGAATTCCCTTATCTCCAGATACGTATCTCCAGATTCCCAGTATCTCCAGATACTGATGATGAGGCAGGTAAATTATCCTCCCAAGAAGTCCTTGTCCACTTATTGCAACTTTGGGATCTGCTACCGGACCCATCATAAAATATGAACAGAGGAATAATCTTGTGCCTCCATTTTTGGTAGCTAACAACTTCCCTGAGGTCTTCTGCAGCTTGCCTGAGAAAGATGCAGGTGAGACATGCCTTTGAGAAGATGGTACACAGGCTACAGTCCTAGATGGGGCTAACTGTTGTAGCTGTACTGGGGAGCCAGTGGGTATCAGCTGATGCTCTGACCTGCCAAAGTCTGACCAATACCCTCTATCCAGTATATTAGCTGGACTTAAGGCTTGTTTCAGGTTTTTATTTTAAACTTTGGGGTTCATGGAAGGTAACAGACAGATCAAACACTTATCAGGACTCATTTGAGCCAACAGTGGCCTTCTTGAACCTGAGGGGCATTTTCCAGACCAGAGCAAAGACTCAATCTCAATAGATTTAGATGGTTCAACACCAACCAGTGGCACACTGTCATCCACCAGCCGACCCTTCTGTACTCACCAAGCCAACACAGAGGTGAATACCTGCAGTGCACCCAGACAGGCCTACTGGGAAGGGTCTCAGGTTGGCTCCTCTTTGCAGTGGTGTGACACAATGGAAACCTTCAGGGAAGTTCTTCAAGCCATGGAAGCTTAACTAGGCCATATAAAAGACGAGAGGCTCCTGCTTGAGAGAGAAAACACTCTATTCCTTCACAGCAATGACATCAAAGTCTAAGTAGAAGGGGACTAAGAAGAGCTGTCCAACAGCACAAGTGTCTTTTGTCAAGCCTAGTCCAAGGATATTTTCTGCCGCACAAATCCTAGGGTCTCATCTATCCACAGCATCTTCTTAACTCCTAGATGCTACCTAAAACAGCCTTCACAAGTGCACAGCCAGGATTGCCACCTTTTATTCAAACAGGGGAAGTACAGACAAGTAATGTGTTCCAGAGACTGGAAATCAGGATGTTTTGATTTGAGATAAAGTACAAAACGTGTGAGTGACCAAAGACACCCTGCCTGAGCCTTTCAGGAAATAAGTGATTTAAGACATTTTACCATAAGAGCAAGAGTTTACTGTCAATAAACCATTGTTTACCGTCTACACAAGAGCTGTGGCTACTACTTTATTCAAACATTCATATTTTGTCTACGTAATCCATTCCAAGTCACTGCAAATAATTTCCCTTTCATCAGTCGTGGATGCCTGGGAAAGGGTCCTGTCTGCCTATATAGAATCCAAATGCACCTTGACACCCCAGCATGTCCAGGGCTCCGACTTGCACCTCCAGCCCTGCATGTGCACTGACCTGAGCAGACACCTCTTCCCTGCTCCCTTCCCAGTTCCAAAGGCAATCAGCAGGCTTCATACAGCACTTTGCTGAGGCCATGACATGAACCCTACCTTCCAGCAGCATGGCCCCTGCCAGTACAGCTCATACAGACTTCACATTTGAGCTCTCCTCTGGAGAACCCAAGCTAAGCCCATGGAGTACCAGCATGGTTCAGACAGATGCTGAGTATCTGGAAAACACTGATTTTCATTTAAAAAAACCACAACCATAAAGCCCACAACAATCTACAGCAAAAAGCTAGTTCTATTCCAACCCATGGGCTCACCATAAAAAGACTGACAGCACTGGGAAAGGTCATAATCCAGTTGCTGTAAACCACATACTGAATACTCACAATCATCAGACTTATTTCATGATTTAGAAAATCACCAAGTCATCACTATAAGCACCATGCTGTGTTGTGTACGGAAAGACGCAATAATTAAACTGCAGCAGACCATAATTGTTCTGGGAATGAACAATGTCAGGAACACAAAGTGGCCAAGGTGGATTTGCAAGCGATCATGCAACAATTGTTGCTGAGTAAAAACCATTTGTTTGTTTGAATCCTGGGCATTTAAATTTCATTTTTAACTGAAGATCAGGACAGGATTCAGGTTAAGGAGAAGGCAGCAAGCAAGGAGGATGAGGTAGATAAATGAGGTTAATAAAAATAATCACTGATAATAGCAGGGGAGAAAAATAGAGAAAACTTAATACATTCAGTGAGGAGGATGTAGACATAACCAGAAACAGCTCAAGGTTCTGCAGTGAACAATCCCACACTGGTAAAGAGCCTAACCCAAGGCCCATTGAAATAAGGGTCTTTCCACCGACTTTGTCATTTGTGACTGCATGACAAGCAAAACTTTTCCCATTGCAGACTGTCTGCCACAAAATCTTTTCTGTTTCTCTACACATTTTTCCACTGTTCTTAATAAAGCCATTTTCTTACATTATGTTAATATTTTAGAAAAAAAAGAGGAACCCTTCATAAATACACAATCAACCCTGAGGTAATTTTCCTAAAATAATTTTTTAAATAAACTGCTCTGTACAAACTTCAGTCACTTCAAAATGTGCTTTGAAACTGAAGACTGTGGAAAAGTTAAAGAAGTGATTGCTGATAAATAGTTCCATATGATTTATTGAATATAATATGCTTCCCCCTACAACAGAATGCTTTTTCAGATCTTGGGGCATGGATTTTTTGCCTGCTAAGAGATGTGTGCTAAGGTTTAATAAGATCTTTATAGCTAAAGAACTTCCTCCAGTTCCAGAACACCCTATACCTATTCAGCATGGACAGTACTCTCTTAAATAGAAATATCCTTTAGGATGAAATCAAACTAAATTGGTGGAGTTGTATAGAAGTGACTTCTAGAAAATACTTGAAGGGTTCCTCCTTGCCGTCAGAGCAGGAAGGATGCCCGTTTTTAGTTAGGTTGTGGCAACACCCAAAGGTTTATCAGATGTTCTGCTAAATTCCACAGAAATTTTCCTTGGGTCTGAAGGAGAATGGAAGTTGTTGCTGCCTCACAGCAGCATCAAATATATATGATAGAAATATAACAGCAGATGGAGAGCTTTTGATGGTAAGATTACAGAGTACTATCTCTTGATAGTAGCTCTGAGAAACCAGAACACCCCCCCTTTTTCAGAAGAGGTCATGTAAGACATTTCAGTATATTGCACTGGGCCTTAGAAATACGTTACCCGGAAAGACTCAGTATGTAAAACAAACCCAGAAGTAGGCATCTTTTCAGCTTTCCTGCATAGCTGTATTGCACCAGTTACCTTACAAAGCACTTGGAAAACTTCCCTGGGTAAGTTAATGCAAACTCTGGTTTAACACATGCATAGATACTTCACACCGCCTATATAGGATTAGTGCTTTCTGCCAGAAATTACCCAGATTTAGAGACACAGGTGCATCCATGTGCAAAAGCCTCAGATGTAACCATCCTCTCTGTCTTCTGCTACACCAGTGCGACTTTGTGCATAGAAAATTGCCTTTAAGACAACTGGAGCAGGAACCCAAATTTTGATCCTGGCTTCTTGCTAATCATGTGAGGAACAGGCCGATCATCCCCATATCCTGGAGTATAAGGACTCCAGATTGGCTTTACTTAAGATATATGTAAACCAACATAGGCCTGATGTCTATTCTACAGACGCACAGCCAGAGGCTGCGTACCTTGGTAGGGTGAAGTCATGTGTGCGCTAATCCACCGTTTTACACAGCACTGGATCTGGCAAGGATCCCCAACCGTACTCAGGCAGAATGCAGGCAGGAATAGGCAGATCTATCTGTACCAATTTGTCAGATGTGAACTCAGATGCCTTCAGAGTGCTTGGAAGGACGTAAATGGTGCTCCTTTCCAAAACCCACAGCAAGGAAATGGCTGGGCTGAGCTCTCTGAACTCTAAACAGGAAACAGGTTCTTCACTCTCAAGTGGCTCAATGAAAAATATCATCCAGAAGTGGCAATAACGCCTCTGTTTGCATGCAGCTAGAGTATGCCAGAAGTTCAGGTGAGAACACACGAAAGCCCCAGATGCAAAATACTGACACTGAGCAGAACGGGGCAACCGAGCTTCGGGCTCCCTTTGATCAGCAGGGATGATATCCAACTGCTAACATCTTGCCAAAGGTACAAAATACTGGGCTTTTAGGAGAATCTAGAAGGAAAAGTGAGAGGGTAGGGAAAAATACTGTAAATGTTCACCCTAAAACCTCCAGAACTACGACCAGCATGTAAAACCTTTCTAGAAGAAGAAAAGATAAGATGAAGATGTATTTGGATGGGGAACTGAACCACTTTGTCTCATTGTTCTACGATTCTATGATTCTATGATTGTGCCACACATCTCTGCAAGGGCACATGGATGTCCCAGCAGACTCAGTACTTTGCTACCAAATGCTCCTTCAGCTGAAAATGGAGCTGAGCAGGAGATGGACAGTACTGATCACAGAGGTGAGGAAGAAGTCAGCTGAGTACGAACATGTGGGACTCACTCATGTGGTTTGTGTTCTTCTGTTTGTTATAGGAAAAAAAGGTTGCGTGTGGGTGGGCTGAGCGCCTCCCACTCACACAATGTGGAAACAATAAATCACAGCCAGCCCTGAAGAGCCACCTGTGATTTTTAAATGTGAAAAGTCCTCTTTCTCCTCTGGAAAAACCTCCAGTTTCACCCTCCATCTTAATCTCAACCCAGCACAAGTTCCTTAGGAATGGTCTCACAACCCATAAAGCTGGGTAGGACAGCCAGTGGGTCTCTGAGATAACTGCCTGAACCACTCAAGTCTGGTCTTGCTTGGATGATGTGGTTTTAGTTTCAACCCCACATACACTCTGTCCCTTGACTATTACACCCCTAGATCTTGCTTTGACTAGTCCAAATTCCCATCACGACTCAGTACATGCAAGGAATGCCGCATCTTTCAGCAGACTAGTTCTGCTTCGCTGACTACAACAGGCTTCCTTAGAGGCAACTGTTGTCTCACCCCTCCTTGTCACTTTTTAACTGTCTCTGCTTTTCACGTTTCTCTTTCCTCCCAAGATTTCCCAGTGGAGACTTCTGAAAGTCCTTATTGCCCAGCACTCATCACGGAGCAGAGACGGGAAGAAGACAGTGGAGTTCATTGATCCCATCATGGCGAAACACACATACACTTCAGACAGTGGTTTCTGTAATTCCTCAGCCATTCCTCCATCCTCTGGAAAGGGGTCACCACGTTGATTTATAAACTTAGGAACCAAATGCCTCTTGCAGACCTGGTGGGTAAACAGGCCAGTCTCCCCAGTAGCCTTGTACAGCTACATATGGCAAGCAGAGCTTCACAAAGGCTTTTGTCCGCATTTCCCATCAGTCAGATTCTATGAAGACAAATGACTATATCCAAACTATGGCCAAGGTTACCTTATCAGTGACCCTCAGCCTCTGGCCTTGCTTCAGTAGGCCCTAGAGATCTCAGAGAGTCCATTCCCAGCCACACACAGATATTCTCCCCTGCCAGGCTTTCTGCCCTGGTAAACATTTCAGTCCTTTTCCCTGGGAAATGGGGGCTGCAGAGCATGGAATTAGCTGCATTAGTCTCAGGAGCATCCCCAGAGGGAGGATATTAACCTGAAATTAGGTATTTTCTACTTTTTCTCTATGCTGTAGGCTTTTCTAAGCCTACCTGCCATTTTGGTCCCAGTGCCCGAGGAGGGGAATGGCATCCTACCATCTCTATCACCAAGACACGTGTGGCATGTCCTACACGCACAGACCAGTCATTTCAGTCAGGGACAGGCCACATCTATCCTGTGCACTTTTGCCAAGAATAACAACCTTTACTTGTCTTTCCTTTCTGCCTGCCTCAGTAGAAGTCTGCTGTTGGTTACTGCTAGGAGATATAATCGTCCTCTCTGCTATCTTTATAAATGTGAACTATGTGCTGCTATGTTGGCAATTACAAATGTTTAAATGAAATCTTAATTGCAAGAAAAAAGTATTTTTAGTCATATTTACGCTAGCTAGCATGAGTAATGAGAATTCATATTGTGTCAGATGTCAGAGGTTTTGTTGTTGCTGTTGTTACTCTTTTGACTAGTTCTTGAGCATAACTGAAGCCATTTACAGAAAAAATTACACTATAGTCTCTTTTTTTTTCCATTCTTGCAATAAAAACCAACAAGCTAAGCTCTGACTTAGCTACAAAAGAGTTAATGTAAAGAATAACAGTGGGAACCATGCTCTTCTCAAAGGGATATTTATTTGGTTTTAAAGAAGTCGTTCTTCATGCAAAGAAAATGAAGGTTGGAACCAGAAGAGAAACATCTGCCTACTCCAAAGTTATGAGAAACTGTGTTGCACATTCCTAACCTTTCTCCTGTCCTTTTGGCTAAAAATCAGTTACTTCTCTTCTAAGGTAACATATACATCTGGGCAACTGGGCAAACTAGCATATAAAAATCACTCTTCAGTGCTAAACACAAATAGATTAACTAAAAAGAAAGGGCATAATATATTTTCACTTCTGGGAAGAAATATTTTCAATTACTGGAGAGACATCTTTCTGGAGGAAAGATCTGATCCTTTCTGGTCTTTAAAATCTGAAGAAGGTGCAGGATGACTGCAGCAGACACTTAATTACTTTGGGTTTTGGAGCTAAAGTGAAAAAAATTTCTTCAAAGCACTTTTGACATACTTTGCTCCTCCACCACTCCTCTACATGAAAATACTTAGCAAAATGTTGGTTCCTTTGAGACTGCCGTTTATCTTAGCAAGAGAAGCAAAAACAAAGATTTCAAATGTTTACCCATTTCTGCTAGGACTAGGGGTGGACATGTCACCCACAGCCACAGCAACGCAGGTTTGAGCCTTGCTCTGGGTCATTTGGGCTGAAGTGTCCACTTAGATATGACAAGAAATACGGAGGAAACTGGGCACAAGCTCATATATGGTTTACTAAATTCTATGGCTCTGGCAATTTTGGCAGGGGAGAAGTGGGAAAAAAGATGGTGTGAAACTACACAACTGTCAAGAAATTCTAGCATATCCAAAATGTATTACCAAAATATTTTTATGCTTTGAATAATTCAAACTGAATGGATTTTGTCATTTAATCAAACTGCTTTTCCATTTTTTCCAGCTGCCTTTCCTATCTATTTAGAGGCGGTTTTCTTGACTGGCTGAATACAACTGTAAAAACATCAGACTAAAGCACTTAAAGACACCAAATAATGCTTTTGAGAACAGGTAGCTTTACAGAGTCCAGAAGGAAATAGCTGAAAGCTAAAATGTTTGGTTTATTCTGCAGGAGTGAGGCATAATGAAAACAGATGGAAACAATTTGGATGGCAAGCTTCTTTTATACATCTCAACATCTCCCTAACCTCAGCATTCACCTTGAGTACAAATTGCCCCAGCAACTTGCAGTCCAGGATTAAGAAACTATTGCTTATTTAAATACAGATTTGCTGGGGCTATCCACGGGAAATTTGAGGAGCTACTTACTGAATGCAAACCATTGTTTGCATTACAGTAGCACTTAGAAGACTCTAGCAAATCAAGCACAGTGTGCATGGTACTGTACAAATTTTGGAGGTACACTCCCTAGCTCAAATTGCCATCATTTTCCACTATTACTACATTGCCTAAGCACGCTTAGATGCTCCTGTTGAGTTGAAAAGCTCCTTTTTACCCTGAAGCTGTCCCAGCCCCATGCAGCTAATACACACCCACAAAAAAAAGGGGGGTTCTCATCAGCTCTAGCAGATGGGCAGCTGTTGGCACAGAAGTGACCATGACTGGTTCAAGGTGACACAGGCAACCTCTGGCAGAGCCAAGAGTAAATCCACGTCTCTGGCACCAAAGCCTGTGTCACAACCAAACCCAGTTTTAATCTCTGATCTTGGGTCTCCCTTGCTCAGATAAATATTTGCATGGCTAGAATGAAACCACATTGCATTTTTTTCCCCGTAGGAAAAACAACAAGTACTTAAAATATTTCTGTAGTTTCCCCCTCCTTTTTAGGGAGTTGGTGGGGGCAATATATTTTTGTTTTTCTTGGCAAAGAAGAAAAGAAGGAGCAGGCTCAGGTGGAGTCAGACTCCCTGAAAGCCCTTCATTCTTCAGCTCTGCCTGCCCTGGCATCACTGCAGGACAGCACAGCCACAGCCACAGCAGCTTGAGACCCCAGCTCAGGTGAGGGGAGCAGGTCAGCAGCAGTATGAAGGTTTTTGTAAGTGAGTCACCCGAACATTTTCATGGGAAAGTTGTGTAATCCATGCTGGATTACCCGTGCCAACTGTAGTTCACTTAAAATTGACCCACATCTGATTACAGTACAAGCATACACTGAATGTCCTAAGCAGGATCATCACGGAGGATGAACGTGATTAACCCAGGCCTCTCTGTCCTTCCCAGGAGCAATGAGAACGGTCCACTCCCTTTAAAAACCATCCAGGGTCATCTCTGGCTCTGCCAGAGGAATTTCACCTGCTTGTGCCAGCAGTGTGTTCAGCTCCAATAAAAGTACCACAACGTGCTCACATCCACACGAAACAGCCCAGGGTGGAAAAATTTCCCACTTTGCTCCAAGCCTTCTCTTGGGACGATGGCTGGTTGATTTTGCAGGAGAAACCAAGCCCTGTCTCAGCAAGGCGAGACATGAGAGCAGCTTCACGCCTGCTTGCCTGCGAGTGTGCAAAAGGGGGAGAGAGAAGGCATGTATGTCTTCAATATGTTTGCCCATTTTGAGTCTTTATTCCTAACACATGTTTCTTCTTTTATGCAAAACATGTCTCTTCTGTTTTCTGTCTCCTTGATTTCATTTTAAAATGCAGTATTTTTATGGCATGAAGAGATAAAGATAGGAGGAGGGGAGGGAAAGTGGTACAAAAAGCAATTAAGTCTGGTGGCTGGTTATTGTAATGCAGGAAGAAACAACCTAAACTGTTCCCTTTGAAAAGGGGGCCACTTCTGCTGTTGATATGCACAGGGTTTTCACAGCTCCCATTAACATGACTGGAAACTATCCAGGTAAAACTCCTGTCTCAGTCAAAGATTAGACTATCCTGTCTGAGATGAATGGAAACCTTTCAAAGGAAGAGCCAGCATCACTTGCTGGATCACTCTAGCCTTGTCAGCCATTTATTTGATCCATATTTGTGCTCTAATATTCTTGTATTAATACATGAAGGTTCATAACTGAGGCAATAAACTGGTTTAATGAGCTTTACTGAGTACATCTACACTGAACGGCTGAGCAGAACGAAGTACAGGGAGACCCTAGAAGTTCCGCTCTGGAGTTAATGGGTCGGATGGTCTGGTTTTTACAAAAAGTGCTTTGGAGGTTTTGGAGATTGCAGGAAGTTCACAGCTGTCTGTTGATCCAAACCCTGGGCACAACTTCCAGGGTGTTATTGTCCTCTGCTGTCCAACACAGCTGATACTGCAGAAGTCCCCACAATCTGAATTAAACCAGTTTTGCTGGAAATAGAAAAGTCCCAGTCCACAAAATTTTCTGTGAATCATGGATTATACAGACAAACTCAAACTGGAAACTGAGATTAGCCTTTCTCAGGAAAAGCATTGCAGGTTGGGAGTACATGACACTGCATACCTCCATAGGACAAGTTCTTCTTGCCAAGCTGCAGGCAGCTCCCACTGAGAACGTGCACCTACACCCACGAGCACTTTTAACCCTGCTCAGGTACAGCCCAGGGCCTGCCGCGCTGGCCCAGACCTTGACACCCCTTAAAAATGTGCTGAGCCACCCTGACTCCATCTGTGCACGAGTTTTTCAACTGCTCCTGCGGACCAGCTCTGCTGTCGGTGTTTCCAAAAGCAGCTGAACCAAGAGGTCCTCGGCACTCAGAAATCACCCTGAGCCAGCAGGTCTGCCAGACGCCTCACTGTGGCCACTAGCGCATCGGGGTCGTCTCCCACAAACCTCGCATGACCTTGGAACCAGACCCTGTTGGCGCTGGGGAGCATTTGGGGAGGTACGACTCCCACACACCTTGGGCTACAAGCGCGTTCATGAGCACGGACAAGCTGCTTGGTACTGGTGACAGAAGTTAACATGAGCTGCTACAAGCTGGGACTACTTTCCATACTAATCTAGTCATAACGTTAAAACAAACTATTTCCGGACTGCAATTATTGCACCTCATAGAGAAATTGTACGATGCTGAAATTAACAAAATGCTCGAGTGCATTTAATTACTAACAGATACCTTTAAACTTGAGGTTAGGAAACTGTTAGCCATTCCTGAAGCATGTGCCCCGCAATTCAGTTCCACTCTGGAGCGTTTTCAGAATCTGCTGATCCATAAAACGTACCGTTGGAGAAGGTTTGTTTTGGCAGAGGTCTCAGTTTTGTCCAGCAAACTAATGGTGTCCGTTAACACACCATTACATACATCGTTAACATACTTGGCAACTGGGATTTCCCCTCAAGAATAAAGAAATCATGTGTAAATCATAATTATTGTCCGCCTGGCAGTATCAATCATCACACACAAGGCACTTGTTCTAATTCTCTACCCACGAAAAAGTTCCTTGCAAGTGCAACTGGGTCTGTCCTTGCACATGCCGCCTTACCAGGCAATCGCCAGTCAAGCCACATACGCAGTGACTTCCTACAGTCAGTTCCTACCAGGAATCCAGAGCCGTAGAGAAACAGCTTGCATTAGGTGGACAACAATGTACTGACACGATGAATAAAAGACAGGGATTATCTATGGAGCAATCCTTGCCCTTAACATGCAGTTCTTCCAAACAGCCACTGAAATCTATTTCTTTTCCTCTGTAGATGTCTTAGGAAAACAACAAATGCCAAAAAAAAACCCCTCATCTATAACCTTATGAGAATTATGGTGCTGAGTGTGCACTCCCCTTCACGGTTTTTGCACATGTTTTATTCCAGGTCCTGTTCAGCTGTAGAGGTATAGATCAGGATTGACTTCTTTTCTTTGCTTAGACCATAAGCTCTTTTGGGGTGCACTTGGGGAAACCTTGCAGAGTGGGTTCTTTTTACAGTGGAGCTCAGCACGAGATTTTTGAAGGAGTTCAGCCCCACACTGTGACACCCAAATTGCTAGTTGGGCTTTCAGCAGGGCTCAGAGCTTGTCCTGTAAAGCTCTACTAAGAGTCTGGCACTAAGAAAGGTGGCAAACTAGTCCTTCTTTAAGTGTGTATGCAGGCGGGTTTGGTCCCTGCTCCTAGAACCGAAAACTGGGACGGGTGGGTGAGATTTCATTCCTTGAGTTGACGCATCTAATCAAGCAACAAAAATTTTCTGACATCCAAAATCACTCTCAAAACTGTAGGTTGAACATGTAAAAAACATAGCAGTGATAAAATAATAATACCAACAATACCGCCAGCAGATGTGACTGCCAAGCAACATTATCTACTTCACGGTTTATGACATACATTTGATAGAAAACACTTGCAGCAAGAGAGATTGGCATTACAGCCAAGGAAAAAATTCAACCCTGCAGTTAGCACAAAACAGTGGTGGGAATCTCAAGCACTGCAATTTTTCAGGAACAGGACAGAGTAACAACCGTCACACACCTCTAAGAGCTGATGCTGCTTTGGGGTAGATACGGTCTGGCTAACCTTGAGATTCTGCTTCCTAGGATTCTGTGATTTCCATTCTCTAATACAAAATGGCATTATCCTGAAGTGCACAAGTCACTGCCTCGCTCATCCTTTACTCAACAGGAAGGGATGGATCAGCATTCAAATTAGACAATGAAACAGTGCTCACAGTATGGTCCTGACAGCCCCTGGCCTTCACAGAGGAAAGTGAGCAGCCTGAACTCATCAACTCCATTGCCTGTGCATTCGCTGAAGAGAGAGAAGCTTCCAACAGAATTCATGCTTCCCCCACCACACCTCGCCTTGCAGTGTAATGGTAGGAAGTTGGAGGTCGTACTTAGTTATAAAAACAAAGAAAAAGGAACAGAGAATTTGCACTGGAAAGATAAAACCTCTTTCACAATTGCAGCTTGGGAGTCTCATGACAGTAAAGAATATATTTATTTTCTGCGGTTGCATTTACACTTCATCTCTGATTCCATCCCAATACTCCCACCCTGTATTGCTTATATAAAAAGAGATGTACTAGAGACTCCAACTACAGTCTGTAGTGTTTTCAGGCCTTGATGGAAGTCTGCAGTCTATTTTCCAGGCTCGTAAATCTCAAGAGAAGTGTTTCATTATTCTGTCCAGGCAGTGTGGAATATCTGAGCCATAGATCCTCACGGATGTTTCCTTTCTGGGCCATTCCATAAGCAGGCAACATTTTGCATTTCAGAAGTGCCCTTAAATTCTTTCACCAGCCCATTCCTCTTCAAACAAGTTGGAACTGAAAATTCCTCTTTCAAGTCCTGTACGATAAATTGCAACCTCAACATTCCAGCCTGAAAGGAGCGTTTTTCCTCTTCTCTTCAAGCATTTTGCCTTGTAGGTAGAGGAGGACAAAAGCCATGACCTTCTTCAGCAAACTCAGGACACCAGAAGCCAAAGTAAACAGCTTTTACAGTGTTTTGTAGTGCTTAGGAGTGAAGTACAGTCGTCTTCAACAAAAAGCAGCACTGTTTCTGGTACCTTCACTATAAGCTAATGGATACATTAATTAACAACAGGTCAAAGTTGTGAAGATCACGTATGGATCCAAATTAGCCTTGTAGTTGGTAGTCCTGGGTTCAGGACCACCTCACCTAGGCACAGGAATTTGTGAGATCCTTTAATACTTTTATATATGTGCAAAGAATATTAAATCAGCTTTGTTATTAAGACATCTGGAAAATGTAAGCTGCATTTTAGGAGTGACTGTACGAATTCAAGCATCTGTCCAAATGCAGTACATTTCCAAGCTATCCTCACTTAGCAAATGAAGTAGACAAGCAAAATACCTCCTAGAAAAAAGCTCTTGCATCTGACCTAAAAATCCCAAGGGTAGTAGCTTTGGTCAAAGAAGACCAAGAAGTTGGTGCAGAAACCAGACTCCTCACTGCAATGCAATACATACTCTCAGGACCAGCTCTGCAAGAGCCTATGTTGTTAAGATAACCGTCCCCTTTCTTGCATCGTTGTCACAGAAAATCATTTCAACCTGGGAGGAAAGTGCTTCCAGTCAGATCTCCTCTCATGTTCCAAACCATTGAGGAGTCCCCCAAAAAGGGCCCAAAACGTTAGCCTGAAGGAAGTGGACATACAGCAATTTGCACAGTGGTCCAACACACTTTTGGACCTGCAAAGGTCCAGACTGCCCATGTCCCTAGGTAGCTTGCAGGCTACCTGGGAAGCACGAGCAGTGCTGGTTTGCTCAAAGAGGAAGACAAGTGAGACAAGAGTACCCTCTTTTATGTCCTTGCTGGAGAGCTGCTGTCAGAAGAATGGAAGTTGGGGAAAGCAGGGTAAACCAATTAGAACTAATCATCAAGAGACAGATGAAGATCTGCCTTACCTTTTCCATCTGCCATTTTAGAGAAGGGTAGACCTATACTGAAAGATGAAGTCTTTGACCTTAAGTGATGAATGAAAACATAACTTGCCATGGGGCAAGTTTAAAGGAGGGTTGGCCCAAATGGTTTCATTATGTTCAAAAGCTACTGCCAGGAACATGGCTATTTTTTTCCTGTGTTTGTTGATTGCTCTGCATTTAAAATATCTCTGTATGTTTGTTTTTCTTCCGGTCTTTTGTGGTTGCTTTGTAAACATCTGGGCTGGTTTTTCAGTTCTTTGTACAAGAAGCTGTGTGTGTTAGTTTTGCCAACAGCTCTTATGTAACGTTTGTGGGGATGAAGGAATTGGTTAAAACAGCTCCTTTGAAAGGCCACCCCAACCCAAAACTATTATGGGAATATCTCATGAAATGTCCTCTTCCCCCTTCCATACCACACCATCAATTTCCCTGACTATGTTAAGAACAGAGGCCTCTCGTTCAGTGGTAATTACTCAATATGACATTTACTTCTTGCAATCCCATGTTTCTGCTGAGTTTCATGGCGGTTGTATGTCACCAAAAGGCACACACTTTCAATCTAAATGAATTGACTTATTTGTAGGGCACATAGGAGTAAATTTCCCAAGAATGAGAGCCATACGTTTCTTCTCTAGTATGCAACACCTCAATCCAGTGTAAAAATGTTAGCCCCTCCCAGCAGTGTAAGAGTGAAATTTAGCAGCTAGAAAATAAATTATTCAACAGCATTTTCCAGCAACAGATATGATGGCTTATTTGACAGTTAAGATCCTAATTCTTTTAAGCTCCTCTGAAAGCCCCTGCAGTTAACATTTTATATTACTTCAAGCTAGCTCTCTGCCAACAAGTAAAGAGCTTTGGAGCTTTTAAGACCAAAGGAAATACTTTGTCTGTCAAAATCCACTTTCCTGTACAATCCAGACCATAAATTTTTACCTAGCATTTCCTGCTGTAAACCCAAGGATTTTGATTGGTCTGTCACAGGTTTTCAACAAATATTTGGTTTGACTTGGGCCTCCCTTGTTGGTGCAGAGGTCCAGCCCATCGTGCCACCTGCTGATCCCTTCCCACTGCTTGAGGTGACAGCTGCTTCTTTTCCAACCTGAGGTAAGAGCCTACCTCACTCTTGTGGGAGGTCACAGGGAGCTGGATTTTTAAGGAAGACCCCTTGCTTCACTTCTCTCATACCTCAAATGGAGGAAAGGCGGAGGAGAGAGGTAAAAGGAGGAGGGTCCATGGAAGGAGAGCTATGGACACCGACATAGAAAGCTCTGCAGGAGAAGGGGATCTGAACAGGCTGAGAGCAGAGGGTTCAACATTATGGTGCTACATGGCTTGTACATTAAAATGTCTTAACAGCCTCTTTTCCTTAGGAAAAAATAATCTCATTTCACAGGCTTTCATGGTTACAAGGTTCCCCCCTCCCCCATTCAAAAATACCCCCACAAAGCTCAATCTTCTTAATTTGCTTGGTCACAAATGGGAACAAGCTGCACTTTCTAAATAAATATTTTATGTTCTTTTCCTTCTTCTCAACAACAGAGTTCATGTAACAGATTATCTAAACCAAATGGGTTTACAGTTCCCTACTTCCCCAGTTCCTCACCAGTAAGACTACCACAGCAGAGACAGACCACACTTCAATACCAGCAGAGTAGTTGAAGAAGAATGTGGGGTTTATTCCACTTTGAATTTGGGTCAGTCTACCCACATTTTATTTACCACTAGACCACTAGTCAGTACCAGATACAGCCCTGCATCTCAGGAGCCATACATGCCTTCATTTTGCACCCATGTCCCAAGCATTAGCCAGACAAGCACAGTTTTAGGGAAAGGGATGGATTTCTACGTGGCCTGATCTTAGAGGGCAAGGGTGGACATAGGATTCTGAGATAAATTAATGGTTATCCAAGCACAGTCACCATTCAAACAGCTCAGTATTTTACATCTTTGCTTGCTCCCTATGGTTGTGGTTGCAAGTTGTGTTTGCCTAGATGCTTGGGGGAAAGAAAAGTGGAAGCAAAAAAGGAGAAAAATATGCTACCACCAAGAAAATGTTATTCTGACTGCAACTGTAGTTAAAGGTAGCAGATAAATCTGTAATGATGAGAAAGGACAAAGATGGAGCACTACAGTCCTGACCTGAAATTTCCTGAGTTCTTTCAACATCCTGATCTTTGTTCTAGGTCACCAGACGATGCAGGAGGTATCTATTCTGGTTCTGCCTTTCTCCCATTATTTCCTGTTCTATACCCCAAAAAAATGAAAAGAAATAGGGTCATGATTTGGACTGAATATTCATAATATCGTTGTAATGAGAGAAAGATGCTCTTTCTACTTCAAACATGATTACCCACCCCTTAAAAACTCCAAAAGAAGCATCCCATGGTCTTGCATGGGCTGCCCCAGAAGATCTTGGAGGACTGATTCTCTCCTCTGGCACTGAGTTCTCAGCATATGTACCCAGTATAAACTGGAAAAACCCTTCTCTCTCTGCACAGGAAAGTGCCTTTCATTTCCCTCCATAGCACACATGTCAGCGAGCAACGGAGTCTCTAGGAAAATAAGGCTGCAATCAATACCCTAGCCAACAAACAGGAGATGCCTATAAAAGACTATATGACCTAACTATCATACCTATGCTTGTCTGTGTGTGCATGAATTTAAGCCTCATGTCTTCTTTCTCACTATGTTGGAAGAATTCATTAAAGAATTTCAAGATCACTGAAAGAAAGCAAAGGTAGTGGATTCAAAACTTCTGGTTCTGTCTCAACTTAACTTTCTCTCTGTTCTTTTCTCTGACTAAATACAGGTGAAAAGGTAACACTTTTAGAAAGCCAGACATTTCCTTGAGTGGAGAATAGAAACACATCAGCTATCAAAAGGGAAATAAACACACGTTGGCAAAGACCACACAAGACTAAGACAGCAAATATTGCAAGAGAACAAAATACACATCCCCATTCATGCCCTGTCTTGCTCATACCATAGATGCCAGCAGAAGAGAGTGACAAACATACTATTGTAACTCTGCGATGACGGAGATTCTCACACTATTTTGAAAAACCTTGGATGATAAACATCATGGCTGACAAACACTCCATCAGTGACCCCTGCAGAACTCCAACCCCAGGTAGCAGAAGGTTAGAAAAACATCCCTTCATAATCAGTGGCTGAGACTGATCTGATAAACAACCATTAATCCCTTCAGCAGCTTGCTCAGCAGCTCATTACTTTCCATAGTGAAGGTACATTACAAATCTAGAACCATGAGCTGGTTTGATGATAGTTTGATCTGCTCATCTGCTCATCACAAACTGATGTATCACTCATAACGGGAAAAAGGAAGAAAGAAAGAAAAAACTTTGAAGGGATTAAGCCTAGAGCAACCAAGAAAGATATTAAAATGAACATAGAAATAAACTACAGGAGATTAAAGGGCTGTTAAAACCAAGGAACTGAATTTTGGAGAGTAACGGTCACAAATGCAAAGCAATAGTCTTGCATACCAGTCACAGGGGGTCAAAACTCAGCAGTATGATGCAAAAGAATCATGAAGAGGTAGAACTTAGTGAAGTAATAATGGGAATAGCGGCAAACACCCTGAGCTTTCTTAGCTGAAATGGAAATTCTGCTCCCATATATTAAAATATCAAATTTCTAAAAAAAAAATATATCTAGAAGTAACTAAGCCAGGCTCTTCCTTGAGGAGTGAAGACTTTTTAAGCAGGAAACACATTGGACTCCTTCCAAGAGAACAAGCGAACCTCTCTACCCCAAACAACATCTTCAAGGAAGTCCAACCCATAGAGTCTCTGTTTCTGCTTCCCTCAATTTTATATGTTTCCAAAACATAGATAGGTCAAATGCAGACCAGCACCCAATTGCAAGAGTAAAATTACAGCTCTTCTGTCTGTACATAAATCCAAACTTTGACAAAATCTGGAGGAACCATAGATTTCACTTTTGTCCGTCTCTGAAGATTTCCAGGGTAGAACAATCACTGCATATTCAGAGTCTGGAGTGTGTCTACAGCTTCAGAAATGAGTGTAAAACATGTCTGGGTCCAGAGCTGAGGGAATGGGATCTGTATGTTTGCCAATGGGAGAAGAAATATGAAATTCCAAAAGGTAATGTTTTTCAGCTTGCTTTCAGGCTGAAACCTGAATTTCAATAATTTACTGTAACAACCAATCACAGGTTTTGGGTTTTTTAAAAAAGGCTTTAATTAGATCTCTTGCACATAAACTACTCCCACAGAAAAGACTAGTTTATTGAGAGCCAAGAGACTATTGAACTAAAAGTCTGGATTAAAAGAGGTCTGACTTAATAACTTGCCAAAGCTGATCAGATTAGCACTGTTCTTTCACATAGACAGTGCAGACCCCAGATAAGGCCTCAAATGTTCATGAGAGGACCCAGCACCTGCGCATAACTAATACAGAGCCATTCATACAGACACAACTTGTTTCTCCTGGTGGAGACACCAGGTCTCTGCTAATCTTCCTACTTCCACTGTGGCTTTCTGAGTCATTCCTGATGTACATGGGTGCATCTTTGGCCAACTGTTACAAATAATGTGACCGTGCAAGGGTAACAAAATTAATCTGGCCAGAGGTAGCTGAATAAAGCAACTTCAGACTGAGTCCCTCTTGGTTTTGCACTGTCAAGCAGCCAAGGCTACAGCTTGTAGCTGCATGAGGTGCATTGCTGAGATAAACAACCACTGGTGGCATTTTAGGCCAGATGAGGTAATAAATGAACATTGACCTCCATTACTATCTCAGATGAGCAGAAAATATTGGTTCAATTGGCAACAAGTTTCCACGAGCTGACTTAGGATAACAGACTGTGCCCTGCTTTTTCTGTGTTTTCATTCAGAGGTTTGAATAGCTTTTTGTTGCAGAAAACCTTTAAACCATCTAGCACACACAGAGCTCCAAGCCATCCGAGCCAGAACTTGGGTCAGGAATGCTCTGACCTTGATATAGGACAGATACGGCAGCTGTAGATTACCATTATTTTTTTCCATGCCAAAACTAATTCTTCGTGCCGTGCTCACAAGAGAGGAAGTCACTGATAAGCAATGTTTACGCACAGTGCGAAGCTCTTTAACGTGAGGGCACAGCCAGTGATTGGCACTATTATCTGATCCCGCTCAGACAAGCTCCAGAGACGCTGAGGGTAACCATGAAAAGACCATTTGCCAGGAACGGTGTAACGCGCCCTTTGACAGAGCTGTGGAAAGCCCAGCATGCAGACTCCCTGTGTATACCTGCTCTAGCACCCAGCTGGTGCAAAGCGATCAACCGCAGAAGTGCCCACAGCCCACAGAACAGGGGGTGAAACAGGCCATGGGCTGAAGCTGCAGGTGGAGATCTCGGCGAGGAAACAGGTGGACACACACACTAAAAGGAAAACAACATGCCGGAGGGCGAGGAGGGGAGGTCAGTTTGCCTCCCATCACAAGGAGCCTGAGTGTCTCTGGAAACCAAATGAAGCCAGGAATTGCTTTTGCATGCCATGGTCTGATCTGCATTGACAGCCTCTTTTCCTCAAACTGGGTACCAACTGGTGAAACAAAAGGTTTGCCTAGACTAACCTCCCTAGAAGTCAGGATGTCTCCTTGACCCTAATTACTAAGCAGGGTTGACCAGAAGCGACGTGCAAACTCTGTTGAAGTTCACCTGCTGCATGTATTGAGGTCTGCGAGCCAGACCTGGCAGTGAAAGGTTAAACCTAAGGTCATTCAGATGAAGCCAGAGGGATAAAAAGGCAGCATTTATCAACAGGGCTGCAAAACGGTATACCAGACACCAGAGTATCAATGTGAGTAGTCTGGTACAAAGCAACTCTTGAGGTCAAAGAATCAGGGTAAAGAATTACTCAAACCTGGACCAAAGGGTCTTTCAAACCCCCAGGTGGTCATTCAGATATTAAACAGGGATGGGGTTTGCCTACAAGTTTATGGGTTAGATAAGAGTTTCACAACGTGGATATGCTCACAGATTACCTAACCATTCGCTCATACCTGGTCTGCATAAGGCACTTCTGCTACAGTGGTAGCCAAAGTGGATTCTGTGCCTGCCTCTTCCGAACTCTTTCAAGGATGGGAATGTTTCCTGCAGATCCAGGCTTTCTTTTCATTTTGAAATCCCAGAAACAGAAACATTTGAGTTTCTTTGGCAAAGTTTCTTGGTTTGCCTTGCTGGAGATGGAGTAACCAAAGCAAATGAATCAGGAGCAAGATGAGTAAGTACATATCTATCCAGTTGAAAGCTGTTTGAGGGCAAAAAAGTACATTCTCCTGTATTGAATCAGGACATCACAACTACAAAGTGTTCCAAGTTAAACATATCCAAAAACTGTTTGACTCGTGTTTCACATTTAATTCTGTATCTCTAAAAAAGTTTACAAAAGCAAAGCTTGCCTGGACTAAACAACTGAACTGCATGAGGCACGTGGCATTAGCTCAGGCTTCTCTGGCCAGCTTTCTAAATGAAGTGTTTGGAAATAAGAGAAACACATAGATTTGGGAGTGGAATGGATAAGAGATTTAGTTTCTCCTTTTACAACAGAGTCCTGTGTAAATCTGAAGGAGCCTGCAAAGCTTCAACAAGACATGCATTAAAAGCAGCAGCAGCTCTGTCCACATATAACAGAATTATTAAAAGCAAGGCAAAAGAGAAAGATTCAACACACTGCTGGAGAGCTGCCCAAAAGCCCACAGTTGTGATGTAGTGCTTGGACTCGAATCGTGTTAACAGGGCAATATAAATCTAGAGAGAGTAAGACAAAGTCTGAAGAGAGCAGACCTAGCCAAGAAGGCCCAAAAACTGGTCACAGATTCAAGTGGTAGGTAGTTCAAAAGGGAAGTATTTGAAAATCTAATTCTATATAGTAAAAAGCTGGCTGTGCTCACAGTTTATTTTGAAGGTCACACATACATTACAGTACCAAGGGAGCAAAACCTGAGTGATCAAGAGAATGGCATAGCAAAGTGCACTATAAAGACTTAATTTCCCTCACAGGTTCTACAATGGGCAGTTCAGTTATTGGCAGCAATGATGTTATTTCTAATGTAAATATTTCACTTTCAGCACAGCTGAACTGGGAGGGATTATAACAAGTAATGAATGAACCTCCAAATACCTCTCCAAGCCAAAAAAACCCAGTGATGGCATGCAGAGCTGAATCCTTCCAATCATCCAGAAAGAGATGGAGAGGATTTTGCATGAGACTTAGTAATTACTACTTCCAAAACTGCCAGCGATGCCTTTTCCCACCCCTCTGTGGTCAAGGCAATTATTCTTCTAGGTTGTCACTCTTGGCCCGCACCTCCATTGTCAAGTCAATGGAAGAATGACAACATCCACCAGCTGCCTGGACAACATCCAGCCTGGATTATTACAATGAGCCTGCATGAGAAACGAGATTAGAAAAGCAGAGAAAGTCTATGATAAAGCTGCCCCATTTGTTTTGATTCAAGATATTCAGGTTGTTCAGTAAATATCTGTGGTACGTGGGAGACTTCCCTGCACTGTGAACAGCTCCATGGCATTTGATTAGCTTCTGCTTTATTGCAAAATCGGATAGCCGGGGGGTGATAGCTAGGTCAGTTCCATGAAAGTTTTCAAGGTTTAGCATTAGTATTATTTTTTTCCTTGGTGTACTAAGAAGTGTTCCTAGAGATTGCCTACAACATGATGGGGAAGGAAAGTTCTTTGTGTAGAATCTCACTGTTTAATTTACAGCATATCATAATATTCCCATTCCTTGTAATAACATAAGCTAGCATCCATACTCTTTTCAAATATGGTCCAACCAGATGGGTTTGCATATTTACAAGTCTAGCAATGAAATATTCAATGTAGTAATTGCTTACATCACATCCATTTTGTTAAAAAGCTCTCTGGAGTATTCTTCCAAAAACTAAAAAGACCACCCTGTGCTGAAAACACAGGATATCATTTGACTGTGCACATTGACTTTGGCTTGATGAATTTATGAATGAAACTGTAGAGCATGAGTGTTTATCCTGCAGTATGCAGAGAATGGACCCAACAACCACGGACATCCCCTCGGGTGCTGCATGCCTACCTACCCACCAAGTTCATAAAGGATCACATCTAAAATATTAACCAATACTGATGTGTCTGGTTGCATCTGTGGAAAATGACACACCAATAGCTTTGAGATAGAAGGGCCACTTCAGGCCTCTCGAGAAGGTGACAAATGACATAGTAGCAGACAACATAGTCTGTCTTATATCGCTGTCATAATATGACCACCCCTCTGGTCTACTTTTAAAACCTTTGTAGTCTCACTGATACCACACCCAGGCAGATCCTGAACTCAGGAACTACTCTTTTCTGTTCTGTTCTGCTTCCCTTTTCTTACTTGTTTGCAAGCCCTTAGCAAAACAAATTCTGGGGACCAAACTTCAGATGGTCAAATGTGAAGAAAAGAAGCAACATAAGAGAAGTCAGTTTTGAAGAAAACCAAAGACAGAGCTTGGCTGACCAAAAACCCTGGTGTTGGAATCTTCCAGGGCTCACAGTACAGGTCATTTTTGTGAGAGAACAGAGATATTTTCTACTGCCTTCCAAAGCAAGGTGTTTTATGATCTGGAGGATCCTGTCACTGATGTGGCTTTTGTTCCCATGCAAAAAAAAGCATCTAATCCTTGGCTTTGGCCTTGTTTTTGGACATGAGGCTGGTGAAAAACTGAAGCAGTGATTACAAACTGTTCCCTTTCTGGGAGGAATAATTAGTGTAAAAAACACAATCCCAAGTGCCAAGCAAAATGGCTAAGGTTAATATTATTTGTCATTACAAGTGCAGAAAGAATACTAGCTGCCAGAAGCTCTGTGCAAGGATGTGAAATCCATATTTCTTGTTCTTTTTTCTGTTTTGACAACTAGAAATAATATTTTTCAATTGCTAGATCAACCTAAAAGTTATGCCAACGGAGCCTTAAAAGGATTCACAGCCCACATGACCAGCACAGAGGCAGGGATTTGTGTGCAGCTCCACACACCAACTTTGACCATTCCTGTGGATCCTGGGCCAGGTCCTGACCTCATTCAGATCCGTATAAATCCACAGCCATTTCAGTGGGGCTGTGGGGATGTGAGATCAGAATTTGGCTGGTTACGTTGGCTGAGCTGTGGCAGGTGGGCACTTGCCAAAGAGCTTTGTAATGGATCGTGTAAACACCAGGCTTGCTCACAACAATTATGTAACCTGCAGTTACACTGCTTTATAGAAGGATTTACAAAAGGCAATGGTCTCCATGGCTCTCCTGCTCCACTCGTGTGCCATCAGAGAGATCCTGTGTCAGGTCCACCCCTTCTGAACACAAGTGGTGGTGTTTCTGAAATTACAAACGAAAATTCTGTCTCCTTGCACAAAGGGCAGTGCAATAGTTCACATAACCAGCAAGCCCAGAGTGAAACAGCAGTCATGATCACACACTCTCAGTTCTCACCCTTTCCAACCCCTCACCTCATATCTACTTGTCCCTCCTGGCCAGCATGGAGCTGCATGGTTTGGGAAGACTGCTCAGCTCTGGACTCTAGATCTAGAGTCAGCTCAGCTCAGTTCAGCCCAAGACAGCAAGGGAGAAAACTTTTCATGTAAAGTAGCAACAAAAGGACTTCTTAGGGCACCAGGCACATAGGTCGGCAGGAAGGGAAAGTAATGAGATTGGGGAGGGTACCTCCTGAGTATGGTCTCAACTCTCAACAACCACCCTTGTTCAGCCACTACATCAGCAAATTTCTAGCTATCTAATCACTACACATTTGCTGCTCATGTTTTCTCCCTCCCTTCCATACACATCCTTATCACTACACCAGACCCTACCCCAGTCTTCTTCCTCCCAGTTTATGGCCCAGTAAGTCATGGCTGGTGACAAATAATTATAAGAAAGG
This sequence comes from Cariama cristata, assembly GCF_000690535.1. Classification (NCBI taxonomy): domain Eukaryota; kingdom Metazoa; phylum Chordata; class Aves; order Cariamiformes; family Cariamidae; genus Cariama; species Cariama cristata. The sequence continues at coordinate 85,657 of NW_009620280.1, forward strand.
CCCAAATTCAGAAAAACAATATTTTACTCTGAAAGTAACTGTCCACAACGCTCAAAGATTAGTCTGATTCCTCATCCTTTTGCATACTTCAAGAAACACGACCATGTTGTAATATACTAAAAGATTTATTTCTAATATGAAACCCATATTTAGTATTGGTTTGGCAGTGGTAGGAAGGAAACCACAGGCAGCTGGCATGGATTAAGTGTTAGTTGCTTGATAAACTTGGAGTTGTCAGAACTTTCGACTTCCCTACTGAATCTGCTGCCAGTCAGAGCTAAGTATTTGAGAAGGGTGCCTTTACATGAGCAGGGTTTTGTTCGTCACATCTTAGCTGCATGGATACCAGCAAGAGATATATGTTTGCACACATGAAATTTCTGTGAAAAACAAGAATTGCCTGTAGCTTCTCTCACATTCTCACTGTCAGCCCCTTGGTAACAGCTTTAGCTGCATCAGCAGCACACTTCTTAATCCTTTTAAATTATAAATATTACAAACACAGTAGCTCGCTGTTTCCTGGAATAGCTTCACTACCTGAAACTTCCACTATTTCAAATTAGAGAATTCTGAGTCTTTTTCCTCTGAATGCCAGACACTGTTTATTGACTAACATTCAACTATTCTCTGAGGGAAATGCAAAGAATTCGGGTTCGTGATGCTGCCACCTGAATGAATGTGGTGCTTAACACAGTGCAAAATTTGAATTAGATAGTCCAAATCACCAAATTCACTTCCAGTGACTCACTGAAGTTTTTGAGCCCTAAAATCCTTATTTGCTAGTAAAATGCTGGCACCCAAGTGTTTCCACAAAGCTAACATGCGAGGCTTTTGAACATAGGCCAATCAAATTCATTTTGGAATTTGAAATAATATCCATAAGGATTTTTTCCTATTTGCTCAGTCCTAGTCACCATTTCTTACTGACATACCATCAGACTTGAAGTAGAAATGAGGACTCTTTAAAATGTCTTGCCATTATTCATTTACGAAGTGTGGGACAGAACAGTGAAAATTGAGATGATTGCCTGAAAAATGTCAGTGCAGGTGTCTTGACAATCTTCATTCTCTACCATGTATCCGAGGCACAGGTTTTTGCTGTCCCCCCCACTCCATGAAGAACACTTCCTCAGCCTTGGAAACTCCAAGCACTCAAGAGTCAGAACACTTTCTCCTACAACTCCCAAGGCAATCATTCTGTTTACAGACCAACCAAAACCAATAACCACCATATTCTTAATTCTTGCCTTTTGTTTTATAAGGCTCACGGGGCTTGTATTTTTAAGCATTTTCCTGTAACTTTGAAAACAATAAACTTAATGCCAAAAGCACGGCAGAATCAGTTCATTCCAGAAGATGGTGCTTTGAGGAGAAAACTCCAGAAGTGGTAAGGAGTCCCAAACCCTTACCAATACTACTGAGGTGTGTCCATTTCATTTCACAGCATAATCAGGACTTTATGTGCCTTTCTCCATTTAAGTGAGAAAGCAGATTTACTATGGACGAAGTCACCTCTGACAGCCCATCGCCACAAAGCAAACATGACTAAACAAAATCCGTCTTAAGAGATGTAGGAGGTTCCTAACAGGGCACACTGCTTGCTTGTCATGGGAGAAACATTTCAGAAAACAGGCTTATATTTAGCAAGTAATCTTGGATTTCACAGCTCTAAATGCAATTATATGCCAGATTTTTGCCACCCAACCTGCCATTAAACCTCAGATACTAATAGTGTCATATGCCAACCAGCCTTTCACACACCCTTGAAAAGTGACTGCCACTAAACAGTCAGTTTGCTTCTCCTGGCAACGTTATAAGTGATTCCCATGAGAACGGAGCTGCTTTGGGATCCCCCACAGCAGCTCAAGTTCACTGAAGGCCAGTGAGGAATTGTCCATACAGCACCAGTTTTGCATAGCAATCTATAGAAGGACCATGAACTGAACATACTACTAGTTATAAAGCTTTTAAACCAGCCCTGGGTAGGCTCAGGAGGAAAGCAGATGTGAGCAAACCTCATCAGTCAGGGATTCCGTGCCTTCAACAACGTTCGACACAAGTCATCCTAGCAGGCTCAGTCTGCTTGCAGTGTGACTTCTGTGAGGGGAGAAGACTTCACCCACCACCAGCTGCCAAGACAGATGTAGGTAGCCAAAAGGAAATTGGACTATGGGCATCCGTTGTTCAGGTGTGTTTCCAACAATAAAGTCACTGAACCAATTCTCTTACAAATATTTCAGCCTTTGGCTCGCTTCCCCTACACACACCCTTCAGATGCCACTAAATTAGAAATGAAAAATATAACTTGGAGAGCACATTTAACGTAAGTAAAGAGATTAAGGAGTTTATCTGTCAACACTGGAGTCCAGATGTTTTTAAATTTAAAGAAAAAACAGGAGATTGGGAGAGATGTTAATTATAAGCTCTTTTCTTTCCTTTAAAATGTTTTAAAATATTTGTTAAAATACCTAACTTTTCCTGTAGGTTTTGGAGAGGGTTTAAAAACATACCAGCATGGATTTCAGACTAAACTTCAGTGGCTACACAAGCATGAGGAGGCTCGAATCTGCTCCTCATGGTACATACTGTCAGTTTCTTTGCATATCCAACACTCATAGAGGAGTTACTTCACAGAAATTTCTGTGTATGACTTCACCAGCACCAGAGCTCAGGCTCAGAAAGATATTGAATTCCACTGGTTTTCATCCTTGACTCACAATTTCCATCCCTAATCCAGTTCTAGGAGCACTGAAATCGTGGACCTACAGCAGGCTCCCATGACACCAATCTAGCTTCCACAAGGATGAAAATAAAATTTAGTGAATAAGTTTTTTAAAAATAAAAAAGATCTAGAAAGGGGATGGGACTCTTTTACAAACAAGCATATCCCAACTGTGGTTAAATTCAAAGAGAGACACAATTCAGAATTACGCCCATTATAAAAAAGGGACCCAGCCCCTTCCATGTTACCCATCTTTCATGTGGACAACATCTACTTTAATGTTCCTAGGGGTTGCAGCAGTGGTTTCTGGGATTTATTTGATCAGTTTGTGCTGAGTTCTAACTGCCAATTTCTCCAAGAGAAAATGTTGATTAATGTCCCATAGTTAATACAGACTGTGCTTCTGTAGCCTTCATATGCCCTGAAAGGGAAAATAGAAGACAAGACAGGGCAGAATGCCCGCTTCACTGGGATTTCCTTTTGGAGATCCCTACGTCAGGCACATCGGATGGGAGTTACTGCCTCCCTCTTGGAGATAAGTGTCATGAATCAACCTGATAAAAATGGTGGGAAAAATTCAGCAGTTTGTGCCCCACTGAGCATTTCATAGTTCAAAGGATCTGATGCTGCAGGGCTGGGAGACGTGGCTTTGGATAATAATAAAAGAACTCAAAACCATGGGTTCCTCTAGCACAGTAATTCAATTGAGACTGGACATTCTGAAAGAGCAATCATTAATTCTGTGACAATGCCATGCTACTTGGATCAGTTAATGATCAGATACAAAAGAGTTGAGAAGCTAATGATTTTTTTAATTGTAATTATTAATTTTAATAGGAAAGAGCCCATTTCATTGTCTAACTCTAGATCGGGGTGTTAATCCCCAAATGTGGGGTGTGTAAAGAGAGAGAAAAGCTGTCTCACAATACCATTCTGTAGAGATAAGATGGATTCTATGGAAGACAAAGACATGATCCTTGGGCCACATTCCTTATGAACTCAAGTCTAGAAAAAATTTTGGGTTTTCTTACAGGATTTTCAAAAGTGTTCTAGCTTTCTACTTACACAAGTCAAGCCTGTCACCCATCCAAGAACACTGAGATAGCAGAACATTTTCAAATGCTGGGACATTGAAGCCTGTTGATGATGGAGTGCCTGAATACTGCACCTGTTGTACAGTTCATTAGGTCAACATTGCAATGAGTTTTCATAAACAGACTGGTTCTGCTGCCTGTAGCCCCCCTAATGCTTTATTTTATCCAAATCAGTCATCTTTATTAGACAAGATCTCACCACGTCTCTCTCTACCAAAGGATGAAAAATGCTTACCTGAATTGGGGACATATTTCTTCGTAAGTTTAATATAAATCCTGTTGGCTTTATTAGCTGTTACAGAAACACACTCCATTCTAATATATTTTTTGGCTCAAATGACCCTTTTCTTTCCAGCTTCAGTGCCTTCCTGTCCTCATTTTATCGAACTCCTAAAAACATTTCCTAAAAATATTCTATTATTGTCTCTGTAAAAAATAATAATTTTTTAAAGCTATTAAAATTCTTGGAAAACTTAACTGTATTCTGAGTCCTTTCCTCTTACTTTTGGATCTCCTTCCTGGTCCCATATTCTTTTCCACAAACCAAGCAACTCTAGCCCTCTTCTTGGCCATGGACAGTTATTAGCACAGACAAATGCCTGAGGGCCTCAAACGCTGATCAGCAGGAGTGATGAGAGATGCCTACAGAGAGCCCCCAAATCAGGCAATACAATAGCACCTACATTGGAAGAAGGGCCTATAAAAATCTACCTACAGCTGAAGACCTCTGCAGAAAGATGTGTTCTGCAAGGATGCTCACACAGTAACAACTACTCGCATTCTAGAGTATTCAAGTGTCAGCAAATGTACGGACTACCCTGCTAACCTGTTCCACACAAAGCCAGTCATTCTCATTAGCTGATGGGGGTACTTCCCAATGAGTCCTAAGCAATTCATAGGTCTTTAGGAATTCAGGATTCATTCTCTCATAGAAAAGTCCCATTTATAGAAGACATCAATTTCTCTTCTTACTGTTGATGGCATCCAAGAGTAATTCTGCAACATCCCTCATAGGTCTCTTAACAGAGTACCTTTACCTGGGCCAAAATCCTTCTTCCTTTTCCCATAAAGACAGCTGACATCTTGAGTTCATATATGAGGCACACTGTGCTTTCTCTGGCATATTCCTAGGCTTTACCTCATTATTTTATATTTTTGCAACAGCAAAAAAGGCTTATGCCACATGGATGTGCTGGTGTGGTGAAAAGCAACCAAGCTCTGCTGAAATCAGTGGAGTTAAACTGGCAAACACTATTCTGTATGAAGTTGCAGAGCACCCTAGCCATATGAACTCATAGTGAAGACTCAGAGCTGGGCAACTAAACTGCTTTATAAGTTCTGGATGGAGTACAAACACCCCTTTGTGCGCTGTCATGCCTGATAAATCTTTAAGTGGAGCAGCCTTTCACACATGTACAACCAGAAGAAAACTCAGTTTTTAAATCTACAATTACTACAAAACAGGGTGATCCTTCTTGCAATCCCTAAACACGTCCATATGCTATAACAATTCCAAATGGAAGTGAAAGAAGATCTTTGTAAAACTGCCACATCTCAACCCCACCTACTCTGTTTGCAAACTGTGACAACTTAAAGCCATCTCAACATGGGAAATTGCTATGATATTGTCAGAATGGAGGGCAACTTTAGCTTTTACATATTTGGTCTGTTGTAACTCATTTGCTCTCTAAGGATCAGCTATAGCCTGAGAAGACGCTAATGACTACTTTAGGATGTGGAATACATCCTGACTTCTATGCACACTCCAGGCATGAAGGACAGAATGGTCTTTAATGTCCATATGAAGAGGAAAAACCCCATTCTTCCCAAGAGCTGAAGACCAAATGGGAAATGGGAGGATCTTTGTCCTTGAGAATGATGCCTGAAGTTCAAGTCAAATCAGTACATTGGCTCCTGCCTTTTCTAGCCAGATGCATTAAAACAAAAAAAAACAAAAACAAAACAAAACAAAACCCAAAACTGGAACAATGTCCCCCGGACAAAGAACATCCTGTGAACTGGAGCCACAGCACATCTGGGGACCTCATGTTGCTGCTGAGTAATGCATGACCTGGGGACACTGTCATTTTGTGCTTAACAAGTCTCCTGAGGGAAAGTTGACATTTGAAAGAGACAAAAAAGCTTCTTCATGTGATGCCAACGCACCCTCTCCTGTTTCACTGGAAAGTGGGAGCATGTGAACAACAGACATGAGCTCACATAGCTATGCTGATGGGAGCCACAGCCTCCTAGTCTCAAAAACCACGTGTGAAGACACATAGCATCTCCCAGTACCTTTTATTTTCTATTTCTGTTCTGCCCAGATTTCCATAAAATTCTGGATTCAAGTATCAGTCAAAGGAGAGGTACATTCAGAGAAGCTTCACAATCATTGCTTGGGAAGGCGCCTGATTAGTTCACTTCTTAATCAATAATTTCCCTATAAGGCATTCTTTACAATTCACTCACCAAACAGATACGATGCATGCAGATCTGGAATTGAAAAATGGAGATTTCCCAGCCCCACTATTTGCCATTGTTTTATGCAGTGATCTAGACTTATAATTGAGGTGTGGAGATTCCCAGTCTCATGAGCAGTTTACGTCCCTTGATGCTGGGCATGGAAAAGGGCATGAAAGAATACGACAGGCTGGGTAACTAGCTTCTTGATGGGAGCGTAGCACGTGCAGTGAGACAGTGGCAACAGCTGTGATTGACAAGATCCTGGGTTTTGACCCCTCCGTTCTGCAAAGTAACAGACTAGAATAAGTTCTTTGAGGCTTACAGCAAAACAAAACTGTCCCCACAACACGTAGGGGCAGGCAAGTCGAGACTGTGTGCGGATGATGCATTAACACTGAAATTCCTTCACGTCTTCTTTAAAATCATCTTGAGTATCGTCGGGCATGTTCTAGATCACTGAAATGCTACTTTTCGTCTCTGCATGGTGGAAAATTTCCAACCATATGTTTAGACCTGGACTTATCAGAGTTGCTTACAGTTTGTGGCATCCACATACAGTGACCTAATTACTATACTGACCCCTTCATGAAGGCTGCTTTGGCTGGCTACATGAGGAACTGATAAGCTTTCTGGAGCAGAGAAAAGTCCTTAAGACCAGCTAAAGTACTGGTGAGAAGAGGTTTCACTTTTTAAAAGGAAACATGTTCTCAACATGGTTCTTATAAATTAAACCACAACAAAAAAAAAAAGACGACAAAGGAACTGCATGCATGATTGATGAAATATCCTAAACACTCTTACAGAGGAAAATATAACAAACGCATGGGCAGATCATAAGCAACATGCACCAGAACAAGGCCTGACAAACAGCACAGTGCAATAATACGCATTTAGTACTCAACAGTGAATATTTGCTTCCTACATGTTTATTTATTTTAATTGGAAATAAAGAAATTCAGTGATGAGTCTTTAGGTACCGGTACAGACATTTTCAAGTGTCACATAGGCTGTGGCAGGCTAATCATTACTTGTTATAAAGCATCAGATCTCCCCGGATCTGACTGTAGACACCAGTTGAGGAAGCAAGTCATTGCTTTGGTTACAAAACTCATTTTGAAGAGATGATCAGGTTTCAGCAGTGCTATGCAGACTCCCTCTGGCTCACTGGGAAGCCAGCCGCCAGCCTGTGTGTCACAGTAAAAGCTGTGAGGTGGTTTGTTCCATGCGAGGGTAGGAGGCTGCCAATCTTAAAAAGATCATTTTTGTTATTTGCAAACAAAAATTGCTTTAGGCTCACTGGACATGCCAAACCCTTGATCAAAATCACGTCCCTTTCATGGGGACAAAACATATGTTCACATTATCCCAAAAAGAAACGAGAGGGCATGGGGGAGAAAGAGGAGGGAACTTTTTTATCTTGGTTTAGCATGAAAATACCATGCATGGCTGCCAGTTGTTTATCAGCTTTTCCAGATCAACAATATGTTCTTTCTTAAGGCCTTTCATTAAAGAGCATTCTGTCAATCTAACTTCTACTAAATAATGAAAACCAAATGGGGAACAGTCTCAGGCTCTGGGCTTGTCACATGACACTGCTGTTTAAAGAGCTTTTTTGGTCACCACCTCACAGCAAGAGTATTCTGGAGAATCCAATTCATGAATACTCACTGCTTTTGCTTTGGGATACTTCCCACGTGATTCCCTTTTTTTTCTTTTTTTTTCACTTGTGACAGAGGAAGGAGTATGCTTGCTGCTTTGGTCAGTCACCTCTACTTCTCCATTGGGTGGTTCTACTGTTGGTCCCCTCTTTGCAGGATTGGTCCCTTCTTTGCATTGTGTGCCCAAAAGAGAATAAAAACTCAAAGAAGCATAGCAGGAGGGCATTTCAAGTCATGCAAAGAAAATCTGATACTCGCAGAAGGATGAGGGAGACCAGGGATCCCTCTTTTGGGACTGAAGTTGGGGGAAACAGCTAAGCAAAGAAAAACATGGTGGCCTTATCTTCTAAAAAACACATCTATCCTTCAGCTTCAAAAGATCGGCTGTGAACAAATACCATAAAGGAGAAGATAGTGGTTTGCATAGGAAGAAGAGTGAATCAAAAGAGGTTTTTAACAACTCTCTCCTCTGTTTCAGTGAGGGGGAAAACTGCAAATACAAACACACAGAATGTATCCCAATTGGGGGTAAGAGAGAGAAGCACACAGGATATCAGCTTGTGTAACTATAATTACAGGGACTCTGTCAATCATTAAGGCAAAGTAACTGATATTCCTTCCTGCCGAGATGAATTTTCACACACATTGTGGCAGGTCTTTACAGATGGATGAGCCCTAAATTGCCAAAGGCAAAGGAAACCATCCGTGCTGTTAAACTAATGCTAAGATGGAGCAGGATAAGGCTGTGAAGGGTTGGCATTTGGAGTGACAACAACAACCAGAACAAAAAAAAAAAGAGAAAGTCATCAGTCATCTCCGCTTCTCTCCTAACATCATCTTCCAGGTGGTCCCAAGCTTTAGGCTTCTTTATAATTTAAGGGTCACTGGTATTTATTCTTATACTATCCATTCTTCTGGCAGTGGTTTCACCTAGTAACAGCCACAGATAACAAGGGCAAAGAACCTTTAGTTCCGGACAACACCTGCTTTGCACAGGATGATGTTAGAGCTCCAGGCGGGGTTGTCTTTGGGCATTGTCAGCACTTGCAGGGCTGAGCCCTGCCACTGCGCAACCAGCTGCAGAGCCAGAGGAGTTTTTCTTTCTACTTCCACTCCCAGAGTCTTGAACTGTGCTGGATGGGGACATCAGAGGCCCTTTCACTGTGCCAGACACACCTCTTCACCAAACCTGCCCCAGTGTATTCTGAATGGCCAGCATTCCAACAACATTTCACATTTTTAAAGCGCAGGGCTGAGCCCTGCCACTGCGCAACCAGCTGCAGAGCCAGAGGAGTTTTTCTTTCTACTTCCACTCCCAGAGTCTTGAACTGTGCTGGATGGGGACATCAGAGGCCCTTTCACTGTGCCAGACACACCTCTTCACCAAACCTGCCCCAGTGTATTCTGAATGGCCAGCATTCCAACAACATTTCACATTTTTAAAGCATTTTTTATGTCTTTAGCTCTTTTATACAAGGTTTGAATTTGTCCATAGTCCCCTCAGCTCCATAAATTTTACCAAAATGGTTAATTGAGAAAAAGATTTCTAAGGCACAATATCTGCAATAACTCCCAACAGAAACTGCTGGAAGTTGTCGGTGCTCAACTAATCTGAAAGAAACAAACCACACTCAATTTAGAGCAAATGAGGAAGTTAGTTCATGTTCTGAGTTCCTTTTATCTTTATTAACAGAGCTATGGCTTTTTTGTCTTTACAGCTGTCTGTCAGCAGTACTCCAACAAAGAGAGCCATTCCTTGAATTTTAATCCTATATTCTGTTTCTTGGGAGAACTTTAAACACGTTATTTAAAAATAAATAAATATCCAAAGAAATATTTTCAGTCAGTGCAATTTAAGTGAACTCACATAAAGTAAGGGTGATGGACAGACTCAGATTTACCTGATTACCAGATTCACTCTTCTGAGAGACTCAGAAGATTTACCATATACCTTAGAAAAGTAGATGGAAGTCAAAAGACCTGCAGTTCTTACTGTGCATTACTCACTTTTCTCACCACCCCCTGCCAGTGTTTCTATGCCCAAGGATTTGCTAGCAGAGAGAACAGTTTTCCTTTGGCCTTCTTCAACTCTGAACTTGGCTCTCAGTCTGCTGGTGAACATATGAGCATCACAGCTTCTAGTCAGGACAGAGGTTGTAGCAAGTGAAACTACAGGACAGTTCAGTACATTTAAAGCTATCACATTCAACTACTTCTCTCAAGCTATCAGACACAAATTAGCAGACACCAGCATGGAGGGGAAGTGCGAGCAGTCTCCATAAGGTTCAGGATGAATGGTCACTTCATAACTCTAATTTCTAATCTGAAGTAATCTACGATAGATATACTCGAGTTACTAACATAAGAGGTTTTCAACCACAGCAATAATCCAACTCCTATAACATCATCAAGCGCAGACACAATTTTTAGTTTTCATCAAGGAAACTAATGGAAGGATAGAATAAAATGATGCTTTCCCTCCGTCCCTGTACAAGGCTTTAAAAGTATCTGAAAAAGATTAGCAATAAAGCTGCTGAGCAACATCAGCAAAAGATGGCCAGTTTAGCAATGTTTCTTATCCTAGAAGTAGCCTGAAATGCCGAATAGACATTATCAATTCATAAATGAGCAACACTGTGACGACAGTCATTTAGAGGCCCTTTTAAATCTTGTGACTGTGGTTCCTGCATCTTTGTCCACAGTGCATACGCTGTACTCACTGCACGAAGGTATTCAGATCTCAGCCTGCAGAGAGTGATGGTGCAAAGCACAATGGAAGATTACATGTCCCCTTCCTCCCAGCCCCATCAATAGATGCTATTTTCTTACTTACTCCAGACAATCACTGCTTTGATAGACAACTGATTAAACCTCACAGAAATGCTACATGATGGCTGACATTCTGGCCTTTATTCATGCAACACTGCCTCTCCACACCGAAGTTCTGGGCAGATCATCAGCCTTATCTTTGAGCTTCCTGCCTCATGTCACAACCCTACTGTTATTTAAACAGAGTTTTGTATTTAATTTAATTTCCTTGTTTTTGTTTAGCTTTGATAAAGTAAAGGAAATCTTTTCTAATCGGTTCAAAACAAGAACCATTGACTCAAGACCAAGTTCAATGAGCTATCAGGGGCAACAGGATACTAATGGCTAATGCAAAAGTTTGAGAAAGAGTCATGGGAACAAAAGGTATTGGAGGAAGAAAAACTTGTCCTTTAAATCTGTAAAGAGGAAGTGGGATGCAGAGAAAAGTTCTGAGTTGAAAAGCCATCACAAGAGGGACTGTGACAGAGAATAAGCAAAGGGCCAGGGTGAGCTGAGAGGAAGATCACAATGTAATGAACTGAGATTTGTGTGCATATATATTTATGTGTATGTATATATATGTGCATATGCATACATATGAAAATGTTCGTATAGGTACCTAAATACATACATACATATGATAATTCTTTTTTTGCCAAGCAAGGATACTAGGAAGGAAGACTGACCTACAATCACAGAACATCAAGGAATCTAAACCAACCTATTTCTGGAGTTGGGAAATGTCTACATATCAGCTCCAAGAAGATTTAATCACACATATTCTTAGAACACCAAGTGATCACCTAATGTTGACTTGACTATATGTCAGTGTAGAATAAAAAGTTTTAAGAAATTAAAAATATAAAGGGGTCAGTTTTTCTGAACTAGGTCAACATCTAGAGTTTGAACCTGGCAGAGAATCATGAAAATCTTTGGTCTTGAGAACCAGCCGTGTGACAGAGCCTCATGCACATATCTTTCCATGAGCTTCAGAGAACTTTGGCTCATATCCCAGAATAGCTATTTTCAGGCTAGCTAAGGACAGAAGTGCTACAAGTGAACAGTATAAAGAATAAGTCCAAGTCATAAAAATATTGTGCTATCAGTTCAGAAGGCTAGAATACAAAAGTAAGTGAAGAAACAGATTAAGGCCAAACAGTCATCTCAGAATTATCCAAGTCTCGTGCATTTACAGCTCCTTATCTACAGCAGGGCCACTTTTTATCTAAGAATTCACATGAAAACCAAAATTGCAGCCATCAGAACTCTTCCAATAATCACTCTCCAGACTTCAAGCCAAACTGCTTTCTCTCACAGTTGTTAGTCCAACAGCTCTAACTTTTTAAAATCCTCCCAAGTATATTGGCTCTGATTTTCATATCTCCATTGATGCATAATACTTGGGTCAGACCTACCCTTCAACCTACTCCATGCAAAATCCTCAGTGCACTTTTACTGCACCATATCTGCTATTACAGAAACACTGTTACGATATCCAGCTTTTAATGCAGTGCTAGTTACTTATTTACTAGCTCTACAGACCCCAAAAATCTCTGGCTCTTTTCATAATTTGCTAAGACAGTCAAGGGCATTTGTTCTCCATTGCTACTAATTCACATCAAGGGCCCTCGGTCATGCTCAGTAATAGCTGTCTCTGATCAGCACCCAGGTCAAATACCATGAGAACAGCCTTCCAAGATATGTTCAGCTGTTCTGTCTTCCATCATCCTAAATGTAGGCTCTGCCAACAAAATGGCTACGGATTTCATTACCTTTACTATATTAGGTTCTTTATAGACTTCAAGCTCATCTTTATTAAATCTTCTCCACACATTTTCCCTTATATTCTCCAAAAATCTATTTCAGGGCTTTGCTCAAGTTATTTAGTGGTCATTCTTCCATCTAAGAAGAGGTCCAACAACTTGGATCTCTACAGCTTGGTCTCTGTCACAATTTTGGACCTAAGACTTACCTGCAGAAAAAGTAAAGTCATTCTCGCTTTTAACAAGCCTTAGTTTCCTCTGAGGTGTTCAAACCATTTAACATCAACATAATCTAGTGTATTTATTGACTCCCAGAAAAGCCTTTCCAAGATGATCTTAAGCTAACAACTGGGTTTTATTTTCTTCAAATTTAAGCACTGTTTCGAGTTTGTTTTTTTATTTGCAGTACCTTCTGGTCTCCAACTCTCTTTTGAGCTATATTTCTTCTCTCTCATGATAATTAACTCACCAGCATGGTCAAAAAGGAAATGTAAACCATTTAAATTCACACCATTCTGAGAATTTCCCAAGGAGCGTATTAATCCCCACACAGTCACATTAAAAGTATCAGGAATGATACTTAAGCATCTCTCTAGCTTAATCCTTCTCTGAGGTCAAATAGAGCAGAATGTGTAACCTTTGCCATTTCAATCAGTTCACATTTGCACCTTTCCAATACTTTTTTCAAGCTATCCAGATCCTTTTTCTGCTGAAAGACAATTTATGACAAGTACACAAGCTTTCTTAAACCTCTCTAAAAGCTACAAAGGAAACATATATACATATCCACAGAGATAAATACATCCTGATCACATTCCTGCCCTCTCTTGAGCACCTAATGGATCAAGTCTCTCCCCTCCATGAAAAACATTTTTTTTTATAAAGCAGATGGACATAATAGGCTGTACAGAGAAGGGAAAACACTGCAACATTTCTTCCATTCTGGTTTCTCCCTTCTTCAGAATTGGGCATATTCACTTGGAATTTCTTCAAGCTTTCAAACCAAATCAGTTTCTAAAGACTTTGAGTTCGTGTAGGCCCTCCTGTTTTCAATAATACAGCAGGAACACTATCGGCCCCTGGTGCTTTATTGGTCCTGAGAATTGTAATTGTCTCTCAAAGCTCCTCAAAATGTGGTATTTCTACAAAACAGCTGAGCTGTCTGGATTATAGCCAGTATCTCTTTTTTCCACCTCACTATTAAAAAGATCACAGTATTTTCTCTATCTTTTTATAGTTACACTGTAATTTCCACTTCCATCCTGAATCATGCTCGCTCACTCCTCCACACATGGATATTCTTGTAAAATGCATTCACATAATTAATACTTTTCTTTTCTTCTGTCATCTCTACTGTGTTTTATTATCTGGTGTGTCATTTAACTCATCCTTCAGCTTGATTGTAACTCTCGGCATAAGATGGCTTCTCATTCCGAAGACAAGTAATTGTCTCTGCAATAGCCCTCTTAGCTTCTATATATAAAGTTTCAGTTGCAAGTTTCCCCTCTGTGTTTCAAAAAAACCTCTCATTCACTATCAACATGTTTCTAAACCTCAAACCTGCTGTCAGCTGTTATCAGCAATACTTGAGTTTTCTGGATATGTCAACTACTTTGTCTTGTCTCATGGGCTCATGCATTTTCTTGTGTTAGGTCATTCTCAGCATTGCCTCTTTGAGGTAATATACTGAGCAACACTCTGAAGACTCTCTAGATACAACTTTGTCCTTTGAATAAATAAATATAGTGTCAGACTGACTGATATCACCTCTGTTTAAGCTTACAAATGTTCTAGTGCTCTTCATAACTGTTAGATATTGCGAAACTAACTCATCTCTGTAGCATTTAATGAATTCCACACAGAATGCAGTTTTAATTTCATCATGTGCTTCTAATGTAAGTTCATATAAATCACTATGATCAAAACAAACTGTATGTTATCCTTCTATTCTAAAAACAGAGACATTCACTGATAGCTTCAAAACCAACAACTTTTGAACACCGTCACTCATTACAAAGACTTCACCCATTTCATGCCTTTTAGTCTTTACAACTCAGTATGTTTCTGGAGAGAATTATGCACTGTGGTTTTTTGCAATGACAGGATACTATGGAGGTCCAGTCCTTTGACTTAATGTTCCTTTCCTGTATTATAAAAACAAATTAGAGATACTTGTTTTTCAAACAATCAAGGCTATGTATGAGCCTTACTCATTTCACGTAATTTGGAGGCTTTCTGGCCACATCAACTCAGAAGTTCCATGCTTCCAAATTCCAGTCCTCTCTCCGTGGGTCCTCTATCCATAGAACTGACTGTTGGGGGTAGGTTTGTCTGAGGGTTTTTTTCAGTATTTACCTGAGCTTTATTTGTCCTTTATCCTTCAAAATATCCAACTTAAGAAACACTTCTGGCCTCATCTCTACTATCAACATTGTTCTTGCAGTCATAGGAGCGCCTTTCAGAACATCAGGGAAGGTACCTTCAGATGCCTGGGTATGAGATCTGTAATGCATCTTTAAGGATTTTGACGCTGAGTGTTTACGAAAGCCAACTTAGATATAGTCTGAAATGCAACATGTTTGATCCAAGATTCACAAAACTTTTGAATATGTAACAGTCTGAAGTAAGTAAGTGACAAGCTTAATCCAAAGATATTTTCACATCATTCTCCTTAGATGTCAGAGGTACACCAAGATTCCTTTATTCTCCCTAAGTGCAAAAGGCACAGCTCTGTGTCGGTATCCCAGAAGGAAGAGAGGGGGATGTTTCAGATCACTTTATACATGAATCTGGGTTTAGAAATAACGTTACAATGAAGAACTAGTGCATGCCTATACCATTGTGCTCAGCTGAATGGAAGCAGACCAGTTCATTTCAGTATCATAATAGATCCTTTAATGCTCATTGCTGAAGTACTTGTTTCTGTTTCAAAGGACAAATTCCTACAGTTTCAGAGAAAGAAGTTCTATCCTAGTATTGAGAAGCTGGAAACATTAGTTTTCAGCCTGTCCATTTTCTCAGTATGATTATGTTTTGACCAATGAAAAACCTATAAAATCCTACAGTTTATTTCCTTTTCTTTATGGGATTATTATTTTTTTGCTGCCCTGGTGCTTCAAATGGACAGCTTCTGTGAGCCGTGTTTGGAAAAAGACATCATGTGCTTACACATTTAGGGAGTCTAAACTGTTCCTGATACTACACTTAAGATTCTTCATTAAAACCAGCTGAACACGAATAGAAGGGATGACTCTTTGTTCCCTAATTATTAGATCAGTATCTATATACAGCTGAGATTATTTAAGTGGGAAAAAGGCAGTATCTTTTTAGGACATTAAAAATGCTTTTGGCACTAAACACATCTAAGCAGAGAGCCTCACAAACTAGTTTGAATCACTTCTGTTTACAGTCGGTGGCACCTCCTAGTTAATGAGGTTTGAGAAGGCAGTACTTACTGCAAGAGGAAAGTGCATTCAAAATCTCAAAAATACTCTAAATCTAAAGTTCTCTGAGTTTGTTAGGTTGTGCAAAAGCTCAAGAAGAAGGATTTTCAATTATGTATTTTACCTAAAAAAGACTCGGCAAGGCCCCTCGAATACTTCCTTTCTTTTCATCAAGATACTGATACAGAATTATTATCATCTAACCTATTTGTATAAAAACAATAGAAATGGCAGTGGGTGCAATTCTTCTCTCTCTTGCAAAAAGGCAGCATGGGATACTGCCAAAGCCAATGGTTAATTCACAGTGATCTCATCGGCATGAACTATGCTGACACTTTCCCTGCCAAGAGCAATTCTCTGCAAAGGGACTTCCTGGACAGATAAGGGTGAAGAAGCCTACTGCGTACGCTGTTATTCCAAAGCCTAACTGATGAAACATATGGATGTTGAGCAACTCCTGGAGATCAGCTCAGTCCATGAGGCAGCTGGAGAAAGATCACTTTAGAATTAGCACCTCGAGCTCTTGTACCAAGCACATGCAACAAACTCAGATTTTTTCCCTTCTCAGGAAATTTTTTCCCTTACAAATCCATTTCTTTGAACCTGAAGAGAATTTCTGTGAACAGGCTTGAGCAAGACAGGCCATGATGAAATAATTATGAAGTTTACGGTGTTGGTACAATCTTTCCTATATATATTTTAAGAGCTCCTGAGCAAGACTGTATAATGAAAAATTGACTTATAAAAGTGTCATTCAGCTGCTCTGCATTCACAGTTGTGACCAGTGTCAAGTCCTTGACAAAGACAGAACTCAAATACTGTGGATACTTTGTGCCTACAGCCAATAGTTTTCTTCAATAATTGTTTTTGTTTACAAAAGTAGAGTCAGAAACAAAAGGGAAGCTCTGAGAAAAGTTGCAGTAATTCCTTGAAAATAGGAGTATTTTTCTTCTAGAAACTTCCTAAACATCTTTTTCATAAAGAATTGTATAGTCCATTAAAAATTTAGCAGGATTTTAGATAGCAATTACAGATGCCTATAAAGTTTCACTATCTGCCTAGATTTGAGGGATTCTGGGACACTTCTTGCTCTCTTCAAGGATTCATCCACAAGCTTGCTAAGGATGGCTTTGTGCTTCCCAAAGCCTGCTCTCTGTTAAGCCAGCTAGTCTCCATGTACTTCTGCAAGCATAATTTTCCTATTAGAAATGATGTTTTTATTACTATCCTATCATGCTGAGCAGTGGGGGATATTACTTCTCCAACAGCTGGAGCGCAAGGCCTCTTGCCCTGTGGGGATTTGGCAGTTACCAGTTGCAAACTAAGTGGAGCAGTGAGCAAGTTCTGCAAAGAGGATGTCTTTACTGTCGGCTAATAGCACACAGATCACTCCATTCCTGCAGAACTAAAACCAGGCCACTATTTTGCTTTTTAAGAGACAATAGGTCTCTTTCTCCCCTCCTCCAAAACAGGCCAGGCACAATAGCTCCAAAATGAAAACCTTTTGTGTGCACATATTATTTGATTTCAAGCTGCCTAGAGTATAATGATGATTTTTTCAGCTCCTCGCAGCAGCTGCCAGCATTTCTGACAGCCTGTACAAGGAGAAGGGAGTACTGAATATCTTTGTGTGTGTTATTTGCTATGCTTTTTATTTTTTAAAAAAACTTTCAAAAGACTGTTTGAGAAATTGCTGCCAGCCCTCCTGGTAACCCCACTGCATTTTCCTTATGGAAGGAAGTTCAGCAAGGAGAGCCACCACTTGGCTTTAGAGAACACTAAGCTATTCTGTGCTAAAACAGAAACTTGCAAAACCTAGAGGAAACCCCGGAGATAGAATGAGGAAAAAAAAACCCACAAAGTCTCTTAGCAACAATAGAAAGACTCTTCTCAGACTCATATAAGAAACATTATTCTTCAGAAAAGACTAAGACTCATACAGCCTATTTATCTTCTTCTCATCCTTTTCCCCCACCTCAATCCCTTTATAAGAGAGAAGCTCCTGGAACTCACCTTTTATACATGCCGTGGGTGTGGTTACAATTAAACATAAGTAGTCCCTAATGCAGCCTCAGGTATCTGGCTATATAACTGGCTCCGCAGGGCTTAAATTTTTATTTTTTTTTTTTGAGAGGGGTAGAGGGCAGAACTCTTTGGATGTCTTGGGTAAGTACTAGCTAAGAAGGAAATTAAATATAGGAGTTTTATTTTGCTATTGTTTATTTTTGCTTAAGCTTTTTTAGTTGTACCACATCTTTATAAAGACTTTTCAAATAACTGAAGTTTTGCTGTAGGTTGTCCTAGTAAGAGTGTCCTGAACACTACCTGATGAACTACTAGATGACTATGTTCAGATAGGCCACCATGTGAATGAATCCCTATACTTGCAAGACTGAAGATTAGGCATGAGGTTTAATACGCTTCCCCACTCCTCTTACAGGATGAGATCTGCATTGTATTTAGGACACTTGAGGGCTGCGAGGTTGTGAAAAAGCAATCTTCTCAAATCTTGCTAGACCTATACATCTCATTGTAAAACTTTATACTTCCTTAGTGATTTTAGACTTCATTCATGGATAGTTTCTGTCTCATAGGAAAGCTTAGAAATCCAGCCCGAGGGAGGTACTGTAACTGCAGACATCATTTCTTCCTAGGGAACTGCGAGTTCTCTGTATCTTGCACCACTGTAGAGGTCTGTGGGTTCCCCGCTTGTCCTGCTTTAGCAAACTCCTTGGCTGCATGAAGGCACACTGCTGCTTTCCTCATTAGTTAAAACATCTGTAGCAAAACTTAATGTGTTTCTCCAGGCACAGCTAACACAGTGATTGCTGTCTTTACCT
>NW_009620280.1:104478-107462 GCF_000690535.1 Cariama cristata
CTTTCTGAAGCTCTAAGGTGGCTCTTTGGACACCTCTCAGGCTTGGCCAAAGCAGTCTCTAGTTTCTCTGCAGAGGATGCAACTGAAGCCCAGAAAGTTGGAGACAGGATCTCAACAGCTGACAGTATATTTTAAGGTGCAAGGCCCTAACTTCCAGGTACCTGGGTATCTGCACAAATGACTTTGAAAATCCATGCTTTGGTTGTGAGAAGTATTGAATGTCTTGGAGTAGAGATCTCAGAGCTGTGACATCTTTTAGTCAACAGTAATTATCATGTTCTCAATGGTAGAAAATTTTAGAGGCCAGGAATGTGAGATTTCACCTTTAAACTTCTATGTGCTGTCACTAGCTCCTAGGAAAGCCATTAATCATGACACTTCACTCCCAGACAGAACACAGCAGGGACTTCACTGGTTCACTTTTCTGCCATGTCATTAAGCACGGGACAGAAGTGATTTTGATTTCTGGCACGTGAATCCTTTATCAAAGATGAGATACCTGCCTTTCAAACAGGTTGCTGATCACTGAGTCCAAGGGCTGCCACTCAACCATATCTGCAAAGGCTGAATTAGAGTCTTCCAGCGTTCAATGCCTGTGAATAAACTGTCTCAATTGACTACAAAAAACCTCTCCAGGGAAACTAAGGCCATACTTACACCACAAAATAGGGTTCTGTAGTCTGCTTTGAGGTAAGGCTGAGCTAGGCTGATGGAGTGCACCTCTAGAAAGCATACAACTATATTTTTGGGGACTAAACTCAAGCTTTGCTCTTCCTAAGGCTTATAAACATATTACCTCATGTTTGTCATATGAAAGTGAAGTGGAACTGATTCATTCTGGGGAAAGGAAGAAGATGCTTGCAAAGGGCTTTTGGTTCTAAGTTTGTCCTGCTTGGAGAGGAGGGAGGAGAGAATCCAAGCCCAGGGTGTTGCTGTGCCCCAGCTTTCACAGTGAGAAGAGGATCCAAGCGTGTTCTGGCTCACAACATTGGAGTCGAACTCTCTCAACCTTGTCGAGTCCCAGGCTCCAATGGCTTTTAGCTCAGGTCTATCCCTAGCAATCATTCCCAGTGTTTGCAAGCTAGGGAACAGAGCTGCTGCTAGTCACAGCATGCTGTCACAGTCTAAACCAGGGGCCTCCTGCCTTGTGATTGCTGATTTCAGTTCATTTCTCTGATTTACAGTTTCCTGATTTGCAGGCTGTTAAAATACTTGTAAAAAACACTGGTCTGGAAAATGTTCCTAAATAATTATGTTGATGACTAAAAATCAGCCTGAAAGGGCTTTAATTCATAGCAGGTTATACAATAAGGGAGATTTAGAGAGAGCTTTTATTCTCAACTCATATTTTTAATGTTTCATTCATATTCATATCCTGTACTACAGACCCCAAAGTGAGTTTATATGCTTAAACTCTAATTCTACAGTCAGGAACTAGTTCATTCTCTGGAAAAGCTTTCTTAGGCAAATAAATTCTTCTATCTGAAGGTTAGTGTTGTGTTTATGTTCTCGAGGGCTTGTGGGGAATTAGAGTCCTTTCCCCTTTGGAAGGGGATTGTGGGAATTGAAAGGTTAGCATTAAAATAGGGAGTCTAAGCATCGGTGAGAAACTGAGGTCAAGAGTGTGCCCCGTTTACTTGCAGCACGTAATGATCACAATCGAGTCTGTGCTAGGGGACTTGTGCAGTACAGCCTGGAACACCCTGGATCCGCAAATGAGCAAGACACATCGCAGACTATTTTAATTGTTACCTTTGGTACTGAGAGGAGAGAGATCTGTTGTCATTAGCCCAGGCTAATGTTTAGGTCTGCAATAGTGTCATCGCAAGTCTCAAGTTTCTTATTTAACCAGTCCCAGCTGTGTAAAATCCTGCCTGCAACAGAACTAGAAGCTGGAATTAACCATTGAACCTCCCAAAACGTACAACTGATTGACTCTATTGTAAGGTCTGGTTAGGACCATTTTGACATGTCTTCTGCTGGAAAAATGTCTCAGTTAAAACTCTTCAGAAATGCATCTGTTACTTAATGTCAAGACAACTCAGAATATACTGAGTGAGGCCTGGCCAGAATGGAAGATGGGCTTTACCGCATCCCAAGGGAATAAGTTTAGTCTATTGTGAGCTCCTTCTGGTTTTGTAATGACTCTCAGCAGGGAAAAAGCTTGAGATTCCCAGTTTTTAGAGAATGGGAGAAACATTCTTTTCTCAGCTCTGTTTGCAAGTCTTATGTTATTTAAATACCTCAGCTTGCAGTAAAAGAAGTTAACACAAATATCTGACTACATTCAAACAAGCCTTCTTAAGTGGAGTGGAGCAGTTTCTGCATTAATGTAATGTAGAAGTACAGGAGTTTGCCTGTCAGATGCAGGCAGCCCCGGAGTAACTGCTACATCTTCATGCAGCATTGCAGGACAAGGCATGGGTGTTTGTATGCTCCCATCAAATGCGACAGGCACTGCCTTGAGGTGCTAGAGGCTCAGGTGAGAGTTTACTCATTTGCAGAGAAACAGAACTTCTGGAGGCCTTGCTAATACAGAATTCCTAAAAGTCTGGATCTTGCTTAGCAACCTAATGTATTAACAGAAGCATTAAAAAAAAAAAAAAGCCTGGTTAGTTAGTGCAGGTGTCTGCTTGGTCTGCCAAGAGGCAGGCATGAGGGAGTGTAGCTGTTTTCAGCTGAAACCAATTACCTTGATGACTGAATTTACTAGAGCTATAAAAACACTCTCTCCTGGTGCATTAGAAGGCTAGATATGCCCAACATCTGCATTTGTTAGGGCAGATCTGAATGAGACAACCTACCATGACTTGCTAAACTCCTCTGTAGAATAGTGCATCCTCCTTGTCCTGCTGTCAGGAAACACCTGTTGGCCAACATTTGCTTTGTTTCATCCTTGTGCACAACAAGGACAGGCTAAGATACTGTGCTAGCTTCTTGAAGACTACTGTGATAAGATGATCTTGTAATGTGATCTTCAGCAG
>NW_009620280.1:107493-144038 GCF_000690535.1 Cariama cristata
AACCTGCACATAAGGTTCTCCTGAGCTCTGGCTGCCCAAGCCCTTCTGAAAGCTGTTTTGAGATTGCAAATCCATTGTATGGTGGTGGGACAGTTTATGGGGTCTACTACTGCACAGTTATCTGAAAATGAAAGTAGGGTTTGGGTTAACTCTAAAATACTCCACAACCTTTAAGTATGCTGTATATGCAGAACCACATGCCAGCCTTCTGAGAGGCGAGAACAGTCGAATGATCCAAACTATTACACCAGATCTAAACAAAGTCAGAATTCAGGAGTTACAGACTTCTTATGCTATAAATGCTCTGGGGCAAGTATACCAGTAACTGAGCAGAGTTGCAAGCAATCAGCTTGGAAAATGGTATGTTGAAGGAATGTCCTTTGGTACTGTATTAGTCATTGGGGGGAAAAAAAATAACCCTACTAGGGGAACTGATGAAGCAAGGGAGAAACAATGTCTTGATCAAAAGCTTTCATCACATTTTGGCACATAAAACAGCAGAATGGTGGAAGATGACCTAGTGGAAGGAAGTAGGATGTTTTAAGAATTGTCATATTATGGCTACAAAGGTTATGATGGGCAGAATGGAAGAGTAACAGGTTACTAGTAATCCAAGGTGAATTTGGGAACTAGATGTGCATATTTCTGAGGGACAGACGTGTAACATGTGATACTTGTAGTGCCAAATAAACTGATCTGCTTGAACACTCTGAGATCAGCAAGTTCTATCTTCTCCTTTAGCAATTTCCACAGCTGCAAGCAGTTTAATTTGTAGTCATCTCCTTGTGTGCAAGTGAGGGTGAGAATATGGAACTAGTCAGTTTTAGGATGGAGGTGTGGATTTTACCACTGAAGGAGAGAAGTCTACTCTGCTCTACCAGAACCTTTGCCACTTATATCCCTTACGGGATCCCTTAAGGAACTACCAAGGATGCAGCACAGACTGAGACTGAGAGTTTTTAAAAGTCATTTCCACTTTGTTATTAACATGTGTGAATATTGGATTTTAATATTTCCTCTTTGATTTTATGACTATTGCAGATTATTCAAAAGCAAACTGAAAAAGTCATTTATTGCCTGAGTTTGTTTTGGTTTTTAAACCTGTAACACTTTAAAGCATCGTGAATACTTCCAGATCATACTCACAACAGGGAGAATGCTTAATGAATTAAAAGAATTTGTCTGCAAGTCTAAACACCACCATAAATGGAGAGGTAGGAGTCCATGTGGAGCTGTAAGGCCAGTTATGGTTCTGAGAACCCAGTGAAATTGTGCTCTAACTACTGACAGAAGCAGCTCAGAAGTCTGCCAGCTTTGCTAAGGCTTCCTGCCCTCTCCAGATGACCTTCTATAACCAGACCGATGATCTCCTGATAACAGGTTTTCTTGGTACACTTCCATATCTTCCTGATACTTTGGGTCTTGGTAGAAAACAGATGTTCTTGGAGTATTTGACAATCTCACTTTGAACACAGGCAGAAACCAGAAATCGGAGAACACAGAAATAAGAAACCACCTTTTTTTTTCTTTTTTGCCTTGTTTTTTTGATTGCACCTGATCATTCTTGAACCTTGATAGTGGGGACTAAGATTTGGAAAAGGATCCAAATTGGCTCTTCCCCATGAAATCCATTCTCATGTCCCTACATGCACATTAAGGTGAGCATTAAGTCTAGTGTTTCAGTTTTAAACCTCAATTCCCTTGCTCAGGTTCTGAGCCAAACATTTGCTAGGGGAGAGACATGCATAGCAGATGCATAGCCCTCTTCCAGGATACCTTTTTCCACTAAACATGTGATGAAATTACAGTTTATACTGAGTGGTTCTAGATGTTTTGTCCAAGAGACCAGCTAATTAAGCAGCAATGTGGCCTGACCTTGACCCAATATACATTTTTTGATTAGCACTCTTCACAAATTATTGCCAAAGTGCAGGTGGCACCATGACTTGAAATTATTGCTCATGCCATCTGCATTTCAGACAGTCATTTCTTCAGGTCACAGACTAGGTCTAGTCAAGTCTTCTGGAGGAGCTGCTTCAAAGGATATCCAAAATTGGAGAGGGATATGGAAGGCAGCTCAGTAAAAGTTTATACCAAAATGACGCACTGCAAACTATAACATCTAGGCTATATCTATAAATACCTAAAAACATTTTTTTCTTCTGTCATGCCTCCCTTCCTCAAACAAACCTCTTACACTTTTCCACCCAGAGACCACTGCATTTGACTGTTTACATGATGCTTGACAATTTAAAATGCATCTTTTGTGTTGTAAAAGTTTCCACTATAGTGGGCCATTAAGCAAGCTTTTAATGGCTTCAAGGATCATCTTATCAACAAAAAAAAAAAAAAAAGGCTGTTTAGTACACAAATCATTGTAACTTAAGATAATTGTGATTTGAGTAATTCGGAAACTCACTCGGTCGAGCAGATGGTACCTGGTAAGGTTAGTACATATTCTTAAAATAGGCTATTGTCAGCTGTATGCACATTGGATATAACCATAATGCTTCTGGACCTCTGGGCTCCCTGAAAGAAACGTGAATCCATAGGTACTCTTATATCTTGGCTACTGACCAGTTTAATATGAACTGAATGCACTATCCAAACAAGGGGCTCCTAGGCGAGCCATCAATAATGGAGGTTCAACTTGGGGCCTCTGGACGGGAAAGCAGTGAGCTCTGAGGTTAGAGGTGAACAACCAAGACTATAGGAAAGTTATTCTCCTTCTAATGCTCTGCTGAAAACAGTGCCCCACCAATTAGATCCAGGTTATACTTATTGCTGCTTCTGGGGTCGGTGGGGTTCTTTTTCACTTTATCTAACCTGCCAGACTTAGGCCAGTACCACTGCATCCCAGGAAACTGATCCACATGAAAAAAACCCAGATTTTCTTTTGCCAGCAGACAACACAACTGCTTGTATTGGCATACCTGAGGGGCAGCGTGGAATGGGCTCTGAGGCCTGTGCTGCTGTCAGGGCAGTGCTCATTGCCTGGGGCCTTAGGTTTGTCAGTCAGGTGGTGGCAGTAAAATCCTGAAGTAAAAAGTTCTTCCATTGTGTCAGGCCGCTCCTGCAATGGGAATTCTGCACAAATCGTGGCAGTGCTCTGTGCCAAACATTCTGTAGGAATAAAAGGCAAAATAAGTAGTAAGTGACTTAAGTGATGCTACTGGCTTGCTTCAAATTATTCCAAATTAAGTCATTTTTGAACTTAAACCCTTTGGTTTAAAATAAACCAGACAGTCATCAGGGAAGAAAAACCTGAGTGCCATGAAAACCGAGCTGTGAGTTCATGTATATGATTCATTTTCCCCTTTCCTTTCCATCCATTCAGGGGCCAGCCAAATCCATCTCTTACCTGGCCTTTCTTTACCCTGAAACTCAGAGTAATGGGAGGAACAGAGGAGTTGATGTGACAGGATGTTTGCAGAAGGCTCTGCCACAGGTGTCCTACGAATTTTTCTTGATATTCCACAGCTGGTATGCTGTTTCTCTGGGTACAGACAGGTATATCGTAGTGATACAGAACCTGGGCCTCAACAATTCGTCTGGATGGTATTAATGTGGAGGCTGGACAAAATCTGGTCTCTTCATTTCTTCTAAGCTATGGATGGAGAGGTCTCTCTCACACACACCCCCCACATACATGTAACCCCTTCAGAGTATGGCACGAACATCTGAAGGCCCTGTGATTACAATTTTTATTGTTGATGCTCACTTTTCATCACCTTTAACATTTGCTCCGAACTGACTACTTCTAAGAACGTCACTCTTCGGATTGTGTATGGATATTAATCTTCCAAAGAGGAATTTAAATGTCAGGGCGGACCCTTCAAGCTAATATAAGGGAGGTGATGCCCTGTCTGTTTTTAATTAGAGCTAGCTTTCTTAATGAGGTAATGTTCTGTTGTGCTGGGTTATCTCCTAGAAGACAGGGCAGCAGGCGAGCTGTTGGGGAGGGACACTTGAAAAACATCACAGGCAGGCTGTTTAATGTTAGCGCTATCATTCATCACCCGGGCTCTTTGGAGAGCCTGACAGACGGAGCACGTCCTGTAGGGACTCCATCAGCCTCTGGCGTGCTGCTTAATGCAATTTAGCCAGATGTATCAAAGCGGCAGGCGAGACCCTGCTATTTGGACAGCATTTATAGCATCCTGGGCAAATAGTCAGGAAATGTTCAATAATGTGCCTTGCACAAGTGTGGCAAGAAGCAGATTCTTAGAATGACGGGTTGCCAAGAGAAATCCTGGCAGTGCCTCATTCCAGCTTTTAGTCACATGCTGGTTTTGTTGTTATTGTTCGAGGGCTTATTTTTTTAAAGGCTGTCTCAGTTTGAGGTTTCCAAAGACCAGATTTAAGGTGACTTGAATACGCCCATCTGGTTCCCAATCAAGCGGATGAATGTGTACAGCAGAATCCCTGGCCTCCCTGGCCCACTCGTGCACAGCGTGGATGTGGGCACGGGGCCTGCTGGCCTGCTGCATTGGCTTCCCAGCAGACAGAGAGCAGCACAGAGCTGACTGCTGCAGCAGTCCCAAACGTTCTGCTCGTGGTGCAAAAGGGATCGGCATCGTTCGGGCAATCAGAGAGCAAATGCCATTACAGACAGAGAATTTAGTGGGGACTCTGGCTACTTCTCTAGGCTACAGGATGGGATACAGCCTGGTACGCTGACAGCCTCCGTTATGGAATTCAAGAGGGGCTCTGCAAAGTACAGTTCAAGTATACCTAACTGTTTGCTACTTAAATAATATTAATTACCAAATTTTGCAATCCTTGAAAATTTGCGTATACCCACAGACCTGGCTCTGGTTCTCCCCCTGGGGTATTGGGTGTGTGAAATCTCTCCATCAGTTACACAGTAGGAGGATTGCCCTCTTGGGAGAGCAGAGACCACAACAAGGCAGGCAGATACCCTGGGGAAAACGAGTTTCTGTTGCTCAGACTGGTTGCCGCTGCAGCTAGCTGCCACAAAAATCCTAGCCATAAGCCATGTGGGTGCTGAAAGCAGAGGTCTTCTGTGGCACTGGTGTTTTGCTATTTAAGTCTCAAACTTCTTTGCCAGCAATGGGAGAAAAGAACAAGGTTAAAGCACCGCCCTGTGCGCTGCTGGCAAAAAGATGTGTGGCCTCTAGAGGGGGAAAAGTTCCAACGGGCCTGGGAAGGGAATAGCTGTGATGTGTATTTTCAGCCTAGAGGCCAAAGCCTCATTAAATTCCCAATGCACAAGCAAAGCTGTCCTCGGCACCATTTTATTATTATTTTTACCAAAGTTCTCCCCAAAACCGCTTTCCTGAGGAGATCTCCGCTTCTCCTGGGAGCCAGAACTGCAGGCCAGGTGAGGGACAGATAGGCAACCCAGGCACCTTCCCGTGTGCCGCGGTGTCACCTTCACCTGCGAATTCAGCTTTGGCTCAGGGCTGGCGCATGAAGATGTAAAATCCATCTGGGCCTTGCAGCCTTAGAAAGCTCTTTGATGGTGTTTCCAGCAACAGAAATGTAGCACGTGCAGAGCCTTGCATCCTGTCGCTAGTAAGTCTGCTTTTACACCACTCTGCTACATTTATTAACTTTCATTTACATATTTTTCCAATAATGTTTTAAACGTGTGACTAGATGACCATAAATCCTGACGAGTAAGTGCGGGGTATGTTGGAAGAACAAGTGCTTGGGGCTCAATTTAACCCTTCAGTTACCACTAGAAAGGCCAGGTCCTGAGCAGCTGTGTCCTGCTGTTAGCCCAACAGAGACAGGTTGGCAGGGAAGGGTAAATGCTTCGAAGGCAACAGATTTTCTTCTTGTGGAATCCTAAAACAAATACAAAATTTGGTACTGCTGCCAAGTCCCAGAATGCAAATTAACACAGAACAGGGTATTTGAAATGTTTTGCTAACAAGTACATGCCGTGGTTCTGCATTGATATTTAGCTGTTGATGAAACCCCATCTGTGGATTTAGCAACCAGGTTCGCTAAACCAAATGGCTTTCCCTGTTTCACGATACATGATGAAGCAAAAGAAATCTGGTATGGCTTGTTAAGGCAGGACAGAATGGGGACAGCTGGTTCGTGTATGTGAAACACCATCTCCCACTACACAGAACAAGTGCTCAGCAATATCCATGTACTCCCATGACGAAATATAGGATTACTGGGAGAGGAGGGGTGGGAGGGTACTGGCACTAAATTTCTAGGCTTGAGTTCTCCCCCTACTGCCCTTGGATTTCAGACTTGTCACTGAGAGAAACATTGAATTTCTAGGTTTGACTTCTCCCCCTACTACCCTTGGATTTCAGACTTCTCACTGAGAGAAATGGTGACAACTAGAAAGATTGTCCAATATATATTTTTTATATTATTTTATACATATATAAACATAGTTGCTTCCAATTACCCAGGAGTAACTATTTCCTCTATTGAGCCAGCTGCATAGATGGCTGAACAATCTGTCTGTTCAAACATATTTCAGTCAACTTTCTCTAGCTGATTTGGCAAGAATTTTTCTTTCTACAACTGGATCTCCTCCAGTAACAACTTAGACAGCCTTTTGACTTTAGGTCATGGCTGTACGACACTGAAGGATTCCTTTCATTTGTATCTCTACAAGTAAAGATGGGAAATCCAAAGGACCGTCATGCCTGTAGTTGAGAATAGACAGTTTAATTGCTTGTGCCACACATGCAGGTGTCAGCTGGTTTTAAATCACAAAGCAGGGTGGATTATCTCAAAAGCAGGGTTTTGAACTGGCACTCAAGGATTCAAATCCTGACACATGTCCTGGATAATCACCTATTTTTGCATCTGATTGTATGGAAGTAACTTCTCACTTCAAAAGGTTGCTGTAGGGACAATATCCTGTTACGATCGGAGAGCTCAGTGTAGTGATGAGCATTTGGGGGAAGAAATCTCAGTCCCAGGCAATCAAGCAAGATCTGGAATAATATCTGCCAGCAGCAGCAAGGGTGAGCCAAAGGGGATAGTGTTGCCATCAGGAAGCTGAGGTCTACTCCACCTTTCCCAGTCCCATCCTTTTGTGACAACTCTACTCAGGCTGTGGCCATAAAGACTATGAAAACCTCTAGGCAGGTTACAGCATATGCACTTCACATGTGTAAATTTATCCTCCTGTCACTAAAACTTCAGCGTGGAATGACAACCATTCGCAAATGTTTCACATGCCCCAACTGAGAGGCTAGAAGAAAATGTGGCCTTGATTAGCAACTGTTAATCAATTTCCATCTCAATTAAATCTTCTTGTTCTAAATACAGCATGAGACCACTTGATTTGTCATGTACCAAACCTTATGTTGCTGCTCTGCGTGAGGAAACCAGACTCCAGTCTCCAAGGCTGTCGTCCTAAGGACTTTCACAAGCTGTAAAACGCTATTTTCACAAGATCAGCACTTTACTTTTCTGCAGCCATTTCCTAGATGACTTAGGGCAGTCTGCTGGGACTGAGTTTGATAAGGGCCCCTGATCTTAGTAATGCAGCTTAATCTCCAAAAGCTCGATTTCAGCACTACCTAATCGCATTGGGCTCCCTTGCCTTTGCCAGTCCATTATGCTGCTGCAGGCTTCAAAGATTTTGATGGCACAATGACATCTTCAGACCTATCTTTACTGTATTTCCAAACTCCCCATGCAATCCCATGTCTCAGAGCCTATAATATTATTTTAATTACCAGCTCACCGCTTTAGGGGCACCTTCCTTCATAACTTCTGCTTTGCTTGTAATGATGAGATCTTTTGCAGATGCCGTTAATCAGAAAGATTAAAATCACTCTAGAAACACCTGCATTGGAAATAAGTCTGGCTTTTATTACTATGAATTCCTACTGCCGACAAGGTCTGGGAAGAGAGGATGGGGGAAAACCCAAGATCCCTTTGCACAGCTGGAATATAAATGTAAAATTTTCTTCCCATTTATTTTTCTTCTGTAAATGATTTAGCTGCTATTGATCAAGATTACCACCAAATAAAAATCTGAATCTACTAGCTTGTGGTGTTTTGTGTAACACACTCATAAAGCAAATCTATGCCTCCATCACTGGAACAAGCCATACTTCTTACTATGATGTGTACAGAACTAGAAGTAGCGTTCCTTGTCAGGGCTCAGCTAACGAGTATTCAAGATCCTGTGTTGGGACTCCATGTTGCATATGGAAGACAAAATAATTTAGTTGTTCCAACGGTCTGTGTCCTCTTTACCCTTATGATATTAAGGACGAATATAAAAGACTGAGCTCATTAGTTGTGATGAATAGGTACAATAGGAAGCAGAGAAGTCAGAAGTATTAAGGGAGCAGAGCAAAGATGTGTACTTGACTGCAGGGTAAAATGACATTCTTAAGCCTGATTCTTAAGCAAGTACTTTGAGTCATACTTCTATAATGATGAATCTCTGCTCTCTAACTGTTGAGTAAGTGCCAGCATATTGTGTCCAAGAAATACTAAGTTTTCAACAAAGCCCTACAGTGGTAAAGGTGACACAGTGTTTCAAAAACCCAAGGTTCAGACAATAAAAGATCTTGGGATCCTGAAAACTGGCAAAACAAGAAGTAAAATGCCATCCCTTACAGGAAACTGAAGGACATTCATGTCCTTTAAGGATAGGCTGGTAACAGTCTAAGAAATAGCTCAAGGTGTTCACATTTATTAAGGAATGTTAATCTACTAAAGTCTGCAATTGTCCCAGGCTCTGTACACAGAAATAGAACTGTTTAAAAATTAAATATTACATTTAAAAGCTGTGAAAGATGTTCACAAATTTTCTTATTTTTTAAGAAGCCGGAAAGTGCTGCTTCTACAGGGATCTACTAGCACAGGAAAAACAAAAATGAAAATGTCTTACTGTCTCCAGGACCGAATTCTCAGTCCACACGGAGTCAGTATGAAATGCTTCCAATCCACAACATCCTGCTTTCTCTCACTGGATAACAACTCAAACCCAATATACGCTCAAAGAAATGATATAGTGGGGGATAGCCTGTCCCGCGGCTTCTGCAAGAGTTACAGGAAAGAATCTCTAAGGTAAAAGCAGAAAATGCAGCCCCTTTACGGAACTCCTGATAATAATGTTTTCTTTTACCTTCTCCCTGTTCTTAGCTTATCTACCTTTTCAGACCCAGACACCATCCGACTGGGCTGGCACAGTTAATGCCTGGTTTTAAATGAAGGTATTTGCCATGCATAGCCATGTAACTTCCATTCATTTAAGTAGCCTGAAATTGGTATTAGACAACTAAGAAAAGGAATGGCCTTATCAGAGAAGATGTTCCATTAATAGGAAGATGACACTTCATATTTTGAGCAGAAGAAATACTTAGGGCCAGATCCAGCAAACCACTTAGGTATCTATAGTGCAAGCTGGATGGATTTCAGATATCAGAATCCAACAAGATAAGACACAAACTCCACGTAACTAGACAGTTTCTGAATTTTGCATTAAAGAGCCACTCAGTGAAATACATACCGAGTTTTTAAGAACAGGGACCACGGTAAAACAAGGGAATATCTTCTGTGGCTAGAGTAATGCTCCCCCTGGCCCTGGCAGCCTCAATGGGAAAGCTGGAGAATCCCTTTGCCTCATCCCAAGTTATCTTCCAGTATGAAATGGAAAGAGGTGGATTGGAAGCCCTCTGGGCTAAAGAAGGTCTAAAGCATACCTCTTCCACTTCATCAGGTGTTGTAACTTAAGATCTGTTGTTGAGAAGGCTGCCACTACTAGGACCCCACCCAGCTGTATTTTAACAGAAATCCTGTCCAATGGAGCAATGCAGCACCATCGTGCACCAGGTCACTTCGGGCAGCGAAGCACAATCTCCTAAAGCTGGTGGAATCCAGCCTGCAGGTACTTTGAGTGACCTGAAGGAACGTGAGGGGGAATATTTCGGGCACCCTTTTCTCTCTGATATTTCTCTTGGCAGCCTTTAACAGCCCTCTCAGCAAGATGGCTGATGTCAGTGCTGGTTTTGGGTGCCTAACTGTTCACTCAGTGCACAACTGAGTACCTAACACACCTAAGAAACGGCAACACAGTGTTGCTCACTACATTGGTAAGTGTTCAGCTGCCACTAATAACCACTCATCCACTCACAACCAAGCTCCATTTTTTTTTCCCAGAGCACTGTCAAGGTTGTATTACTGAGGAGTGTCTAAACACGGGCTGCAGAAACAGAAGGACTTTGCCTAGTAGGAGATAGGAGGTCACTGAGGTAACAGTCATTGCTGACTTCAGTGTACTTAAGTCAAACTTTGCCTGTGGTTAAATATACAAGTCCTTTGCCCTTTAAGGCTTAAAACAAATTTGTCTTAAACTACTGCATTGGCTTACATTACAAGATAAATTATGAAAAATAAAAGTTGGCCTCAAAGCATAGTTTTGCTTAGCTGCTCTGGGCATGAACCATTTCACTTGGACTCTGTTTTCCAGACCACCTATCTCCCTCACCAGGATGAAGAGAAAATAATCAAGAGGGGCTGGAACCTATTTAGACAACTGGCCAGCTCCTTGCAAAGGGCTCCTTCTCGGTTAGAAAAGAGAAGATCCACCACAGAGGAAAAACAAGCCTGCTAAAGGCTGAACACGGCAATGATGCAATGGTATGATGTTACTGGACAGAAAGGATCAGGATCTTTGGTTTATTCAGGAACACAGCGTATGGTAAGGATCTACACCTTTCCTTATCTCATCCTCCTCTCTTTGTCTCGCTCTCATCTTGTCTTCTTTCTTATCTTTACTACTACATTTCTGTAAGTGCTGAACATGCACACAGTACTGCATACAACTCTCATCATACCAATCACTTGACAGTGATGATCCCAGTGCCCTTTATGAGATCTGTAAACAATTATAGTTGAAATCAATATGAATCCATCAATGTTGAGCTCTTGAACTTTACAACCAAGTAACAGTGACATGTACATCCTAAATCTTGTCTAATAGCACGGTCTGGCTGACTCAAAAGGGGAACTGCATTAAAATATAGTACTGATACAGTATGTTGTATATCAGCTCTAACAAGAGGGAACTAATAAACTACAAAGACACCTCTGTAAAGGTATGATTGTACTGTTATTGAACAGTGCCTTTCAACAGCAAGTCAGCTATCAGCTCCCTTAAACTTACCTAACTGCAGAAATACCATGTTTCTAATTCCTATTCCCAAGCACGGCCCAGGGTTGTGCTGTCTTCCCAAGTTTTATGACAGCTCTGCAAAGGTGACCCACTCCTCTTGATCTCATCAGCGAACTTTCATTAACTGCCTTGCTGCTACTTCTGATGGTCAATACAGGCAACTCTCCCTGAAACAGTGAACAGGACCAACTGCGCCTCACTTACATTTAATCTGTACCCTACTTTGGTTTTGTGCCTAGACTTGAACTACAAAAAAAGAAAAATTAAAAAAGAATTTATGATCTCATGAACCTTGAGAGCAGAGGCCCTTGAGCATCTTGTGAATGACAGCAGCACTCTTAAGTCTGGATCCTAGCCCGCATTTTCAATCCAAGAGGACTGAGCGATGTTTGGAATTACACAGCGAGGAATCTAAACTAAACCAGGTGTCTTCCCAGTTTTGCCAAAAAAATAGTTTGACACATACTAGCTTATAAATAGATGGTTCTGCCAGATCAAACAATGATATATTACACTGACCACTCAAACAGCCCAACAATGAAGCAATTTTCATGAGGATGCAATACTTTTTTACTCTTTTAAATTGAAAATAATAAACAGATTGGCTTGTATTATCATGAAAAATGTGCTACAGGGTAAGGTCTGTGAAGAAAAATCTGACAAGTCATAGGTCATAAAAGTTTCAGTTCAAGCTTGTTCATATTATAGTGAAGTAAATTATTGCTGAAAACTTCTTTCAAAGAGTTCCCTTTTGATTGGGTCTTGGTTTTAAGATGAGCAAACACTTTAAATGTGAGCTATTTCCATTGTTTGCGAGCAATAAACAGCAGGCTGAATAGAAAAGCAGAGACCACACGTCATTCCCACTGGTGTAAAAGAAATGCTACACAGTGTTTTCTTCCAACCGCAAAATACTCTTTATCTAACTATGACTGAGTACGTCATCTCTCCGTGCACAGCCACCTAAACAGGGAGTTCTCAGTATCATACAAGGTTTTTCTTTCTTGTACAGGTACAACCCATAAACCCAGCTGGCACTTGGGAAAATCAGAGTGGCCAATGCAATGCTGACGTGACTGGCTACAGCACAACCTGACAGCAGTGAGATACTCTGGGAGCATGTGTCTTTTTCTACGATTTAACTCCCTTTACTGGAACAGCTTACCACTTAATTCTCATTTTGTTTTTTCTAAAATAAGACTGCTTTGATCATGATGAGCAGTGTCTCTCTCAGGACAAAAATGATTTTGAGTGGAGATGTGATGTAGATCAGTACAGCTGCATCAAACCACAGGACCAAAGAGTGCCTTGCACCTGTGGTGTTTGCAGCAGAACTACTCAGTGCAAATGATTCATCGAGAAACCTCTTTTTCCTGATAGGCTCTGGAGAGGGGCCTGAATATGGTGATAAGGAGCTGACAGAGAACCAGCCATGCTCAAATGCCTTCCAGTTCATCTAAAGATGCAGAGAAAATCGCCTCCCCACATTTAATGTCTTTGGGACCCTTCCAGTCATGTCTTTCCCTTCTGACTGTCTTCCAGCTCCCTGGGACTTTCTGGCCCTCCTCAACATCCTCCTCTGTCTCCTCCTCCCCCAAGGACAGCTCTTCTCTTCTCAGCCCGTTCTGCTTCCGCCCGGAAAGGTCCTAGGGAAGAGGCCGCAGGTGGTGCAGCGTGTGCATGGCTCAGCCTCTCGCTGGGACACACTGCCGTCAGCTGCACCTCTTCCTCGCTCAGAGACCCACTGGATCCTTTCACACAAAGATTTTATCCAACGCAGCAGCCACAATTCTCCCCCAGTGGCTGTTTCTAGCAGAGACGCCTGCGCTCCGGCATGTGAAAATGCTCTAACACACACCACATACTTTTCCAGGCTCCACCGCATCATCAGGCTTAATGAAACACTTAATTATCAGACCTCAAAACTCTGGATTTCCAAGCGAGACAAATGGATGTCCTGCATAGGGGCCTGGCTGTGTAATCCGTCCTCTGCTGAACACTAGCTCCTAGGAACAGGTAAAACTAACAGGCTGAGAAACAAAGAGTCTACATAAAGCACGCCTACTGATAGGAATGAGGCCATGCTGGTAAGTTCTTCTGCAAGCATAAGGAAAGCCTGGTTACAGGATCCAGATAACTGCTTGGCATCTGAGAAGCAAGGAACTAAATCATAGGCTAGAGTCCTAAGCATTAGTCCAAGAGTTAGAACAGGACATACTGAAATCACTGTATTCATTGATTGTCTCACGCAGTCTCACCCAGAACAGGCAGATCTGGCTGGAAGAGAAGAGTCTGGGATGACATAAGCAAAGGATGCAGATGAGGAGCCATCACTGAAAAGACACCACTGAAACTGTGGTTCTGGTCCCCGTTTCCACTTTCAGAACAGTTCAGTGAAGTCCACCAGCAGCTCTCTCCTAGCACTGAGGCATGGGACCAGATAGATAGGGAGCCCTCTAAATTCTTAGTTACCAGAAAAAGTTGCATATTCTGGGCCAAAGAACAAGGACTTCAAACCGTGCTGGCAGTATGCAGGTTTCACAGTACCCATGTCACAAAGAAGCACAGGGGGGTTCACAGTACTGACCATTTGTTTTGTACTGAGCATAATGATTCAGCCAGAAGTCAGATGCACATTGTTTCTCCCTCCCAGCCTGCCAGCCACAAAACACTCAGCAGCTTTCTTTTCCATTACAAATTTAAGATCTACCTGCAAAATATAGAAAGCCTCCAGCATGACAAACGTGCAGAACAAGAACAAGAGAGCTTAGGGCTGTCACCACCACCTGTAAATCTCTTTGGTAGCTGGGAATTTGTGAGGTGGAAGGTTTTCAGTACTGATCTGCTGT
This sequence comes from Cariama cristata, assembly GCF_000690535.1. NCBI lineage: Eukaryota > Metazoa > Chordata > Aves > Cariamiformes > Cariamidae > Cariama > Cariama cristata. The sequence continues at coordinate 121,483 of NW_009620280.1, forward strand.
TATCTGAAATGGATTGTATGGCACTCTGAATTTTTTTATCAAATCTGTAAAACCAGTAAAACACAACAGTTCTGGTTAGAAGAACTCTTTCAGGGTGGAGTGAAAAACAAGAAACCATTGCTGGAGAGTATCTGGTGTTGGTCACAAGGAGAACAAGTACTATCTGCCCAGAGGAAACAAGATTTTTCCACTAACATCTTCTTCTGCTTTCTCAGCAAATTTCTCTGTTTTCTCTAGTCTGCAGCCATTCTCTAGCCAGTAAATTCAATATCTTGTGAGATCTAGAGAGAACAAAGTGAGCATTAGACAGACAAACAAGGAAGGGCACAATTATTGTATTAAAATCCCCAAGTGCATTGTTTTAGCACAAATTTCACATTTGCTTGCGCATGCTTTTAAGAGATTCCTTATTTTGTACCTTATAAATGGGCACCAGATGCCAGAGAGAATGATCAAAACTGCAGTGAAACTCGAGATCAAGTAAGTTTTGCCCTGACCCAAACCTACTTAAGAAATATCATACATGCTTTTCCCCCCAAAGATTTAACAACAAAAAAAAGCCTTTCTCCTAATTTGTCACCTTAAGAAGTTGACAAGGAGAAGCGTGTGCACAAGTTGCAAAATCTCAAAGGCTTTGTCGCTCCCACTCACCCCCCTATTGAGGCACTAAAGGACTGCAATTATCCTTGTCTTAAAATCACAAGTTGGCTTTCCTTTCCCAAATTCAAACATCCAACAGCTGTAAAAATGGCATCCAATCAACTGCTGACTCTGCCAATTTCGCAGTGTTCCTGCTCACGTCCATCTGTCTCCTCCTGCCACGCTGCAGCACATCAGCAGCGCAGTGAGGAGGTAGGACAGAAATTGGCTTGCTACCCATGTGTGTGGGCCAGTAGCCAAGTGATTCTCCACTTAGCAAGCTGGCCACAGATCCACCTTTCATGTCGAAACATGGGGAGAATTAGGAAACTTTTTAAATTAAATAATTCTACAACTGATGTTCTTCTGTTGTTTTTTTTTTCTTGAAAACTTTTTTCAAATTTTTAATTAGAAACACTTTCTTTCTCTCCTTTTAAAGCCCTCCTGGTTTGAGTTAGTTGGATCAAAGAACAGCAAGTTCTATACAAGTAAGATCATGTTAAGTTACTGAATCTTTTTACGAACTATCTGGCTGCCTGCAGTGTGACTAAAATTTTTTTTTGTCACCATATGAACTGAAGAGAGACTGCAGGTCTTTCATCAGACACTGCTTTCTAAGGAAAAGTCCTTTTAGATAAAACCTGTTGCCTCACGTTAACTTCAGGCTCTTTCAAAGAGTATTCCTAACTATATTTTTAACAATTTGGGATATGGGACCCAATCTTCTGCTCTGCCAGAGCACTGTCATGAAGCCAGAGAGCTGAGCCTGACCCAAGCAAGGCCTACACAGCTTCCTAGAAGGTGTAAGTCACCTCTGTCTTGCTGTAAAGCAGAGCCACTGATTTCTCCTCTCTAGAATGTCGTAGGGGTTTCATTTTCCCACACCTTGGACCGAAAAAATGTTCTTTTCAGAGTTTTCCTCTTATGTGGTGGGAACTGTACTCCTCTTCACAGTTCACTAATTATAAACTTGGAACCAAACATGCCAGCTCCTGCTGCCTTTTCATCCAACAGCTAGTTACTGCCAGCATAGAGAGCGAATGCTCACAGTGGACAGTGTCTTCAGTCACCCTGAATACATCTCCATTCAGGACACCCTGCAGTGTGAGCTTGCTGTGGATCTCACCAGGCAAGTGGTTCTCCACAGAAAACCTCTGACACCTCACTAGGCTTTGTGAGAGATAGGAGAGATGTGTAGCACCACCGGCAGGTCCCACTCCACGTACTAAAAGATTTAGTAGGCACTCCAATGTCCAGCACCGGAGGCAGGGACACCCAGTCCTTTCCCTCCGTAGGCATTCCAGCCACCCCTGCTCTTCCCAGGCTTCTGGAAATACTTTAACCCTCCTGGGCTTGCTCAGGAGCCACCACAGCTTCCACAACATCACAAATGTGATTATGTTTGCACAGGTGTCACTTCAAACTTGACACCTTCCTTACATGAATAAATGTAAAAACCAGAGGGTGCCTGCCAGGTTTTCAGAAGTTGGATCAGTTTGGCTGATGATAAAGGTATCGTCCAGCTATTACCCACCTTAAAGGAAAGGAGCCTCCAGTGGTTGAGAGAGCATCCATCTAAACCTTACAGATGTAAAGAAAAGCTGCAGTTTGCATCGTGTTATTCTAAGCTGAGAGAACCAGCAGCGAACCACCACTGTGGGTCGTGTTCCCTTAGGGCAATGGGATACAGCTTATCTGCATCAGTCAGGAAAACAGAAAGAAGAAATGGTATATGGGCATCAAACTTAAAATTTCAGTATTGGCCTATGAATGCCATGATAGAAATCTCTCCTCCTTTCTGTTAGGGAAAACGGCAATTGAAAGGAAGCAGCAGGAAAGACAAGAGAAGTTAGAGAAAATGGAAATTGCTGTATCACAGAGCTCCAACGCAGAAATGAGTGACTGCAATGTAACAAACTACCACACACCAGCTTCTCTCAGTCCACATGCATGCTCATATCCCTGGGGGACCTTATTTTTTCAAATATGGGGTAGCTTTCTCACGAGTTAAAGAGAAAAACACTACATCTAATTATTTTCCACTTATTCTGGATTGTCACAGGGTCAAAATATACCAACAGCAAGTTATTACTGGGCAGCTGACAGATGCTTGCTTGTGTGTCAAACCCTTTAGATCAGAAGCTGAGCTGAGTCCTGGTCCTTTTTAGGTCAACAGAACTTCTCTGAGATCTTTCACTATGTCCTGACACTTTTCTTTATGGCAACCTTTAACTATGAAACACCAGGGATTGCATAAATTAGACACTTGGCTTGATACTGATTTCAAATTAACATAGTCCTTAAAATGGGGGCAGAGTGCTTAATGCCTTTGAAAAGCCTGCTCCACATTTTGTCATATGTTCGGATAGTGCAGAAGCATAGGGAATAAGTTTGGAAAGTCACTTGTGTGATGTCTCACTAAAACTCCAAGGTACTATTCAATAATCCAGCCTTTTGGAAATTTTTGCGTGCAGCTTACAGGACACACTCGATCCTTTTGACATGAATAGGAAAAGTTGTTTGCATCAAAGCTTGATAAACTTTCTTGCTTGGAAAGCTTGGAAACTTTCCTCTTTCTACATATAATACATAACAGAATAACTTCCGGAGCTGAAGTTGCTGAGAGCCAAACCTTGTCAGTGGGAGCTTTGCCATTTGCTTCATTAAAACCCCAGTGTGGCCCTACAAGAACAGTATATACTTTATAACTGCAAGTTAAATTCAGTGTTGCTGCATAAAATATTCTCTCTCCAACTGACAGCACAGGAAAATTATGCCCTCTGCTGCACCTCCGTATTTGTATTTTATATGAAAGTCTTCCAGTCCATGCTGTCTTTCTCATCGGATAGTGGGCTCAGTTTGTCAGCCCACAATTTTGCAAGTGAGACTGATGAATTTACCACTTGACCTTAACAGGCATTTGAAGTCCACTCCCTGTTAAAAGACCTCTTTATTCTCCTGCTTAGGTTTTGAAGAGGACGTCACAGGATCAAATTCTTCCACCACTTTGATGACTATTAATGATTTGCACCATCAGAAGTTGAGTTTAGCACAGAAAATGTCCTTGGATGACCCACCAGCAAGAGGTCATCACTATATATACAGCTCTTAATCCAACACTATATCTCTGACATGCCTGCAGAATTTGGCATTTTACTCCACTGTCTAAAACCTTTGGATTCTCTGGTATTTAGACCATTTAACTTCAAAGTTCAGGCTCATCTGCTGGTGATGGGTAGTCTCACTGAGTCACCTGGTGTGTTTACTTCCAAAAAGTCTGTCCCATATCCTGCTTTCTGGGATGTTTATAAGCACTCTTGAGATGCTCATTGCATCTCTCCCATTCAGACTGAACATCTGAAGTTCTGGTCTTACCTGCGGTGACCCACTGGGATTTGGAAGTTGGAAGACATGTCATTACAGCTCTGTAGACACACTTTAAACTACCCGATGGCCAAAATATTGTAGATTAACTGCCATTCACCAGGTTTCTGGTGAGGATTTTGCTACTTTCTTAACCTCCACAATACCACAGCCGGACTGCTACCAGCCCCCAAGTTGGTCCACCTGAAGTTACTTGTAATAAATCGGCAGCCACAGTACAACCATCACTACTGCCACATCTTGTTATGACTGGATCACCCAAGACTATAACCCTGATGCAAATTTATTCTCTGGTTAGCCAGAGCACCCCACTGGTGTTTATAACTAAGGCCAGTGTAGATATCAGCAAGCCAGTAGGTTCCTAAGGCAGCTGGCTGCTAACGGGCTGCAGAGTGGTCTTTGCTCCTTGTGGCTTAATTTGTCTGTGTGGAGCACTGGAAAGCCAAGCTGGCTGGGAAAAGGGTAGGAAAAAGGCATACTGCAACAGCATTTGGAGTAGACTGAAAGAGGAGGGGAGAATGGGGGTCTGAACAGCCAAAGGCAAGGAAGCTGCAGCACGTGGATGATGGAGTGAACCCCAGACAAAGGTAACCACCGAGAACAGTTAATAATAATCCAACACACAAGGGCACATCAGAGGCAAGCACTCCCAACATGAAATGCTGTTCACAAAAACCTGCAAATGAGCTAACACTAACGAAAACAAGGGGCTTGGAAACTGGATGGTGGCGGGAGGAAAGGAGAGGTTGTTGTATAACCTGCTCTTCCTGCCCAGACCTGCCGATGCAGCTGGATTCTGACTTGCAGCATCATCACTTTTCCAGTCTTGGCCTCCTGAACCTGCAAGCAGCCCCTCGCAGTGACCTGCCAAACCTTTGCTATCCAAACTTTTCCTCCTTTGAACAGCCTGATAAGGGGCCAACCTGTGCAGTAGCTTCCCACTATGCCCCGAAGGGAGAATACAATGAGGCCTATAAAGCCAATTGCACTTGTTACCCGAGGCAGCTTTTGAACTCCGCACGGAGAGGCTGGAATGCCTCCTTCCACTTAGCAGAACAAAGGGCAGCGAACCTGCAGGGTTTTAAATCTGAAAGTTAAACATGAATGTGATTAATGTGTGGCTTTGAATTTCACGTATTATTGAATTGTATACATTTCTCCAGGCTCGGAGGTTTTTCCCTTTTATACTGCAACACAAATGTATGTTCTGCTTGGGAGGGGTGCAGAGTAGAGAACACCAGGCAAAAGTATTTCCATATGTATTCCCCAAATTCTCTGCCTGAAGGACTTGAGCGAGCCGGGATTTATACAGTGTTCCACTGACCCCGAGAAAACAACTTGAAACAGATTTAGAGAAGATGCACTGGAGCTCATTGCAATTGAAATGCTGGAGACTTATTTGACAGCCTCCAGGAATCCTTCCAGGTCCACCCTTTCCTGTGAATCTGCTAAAGCTCCAGAAGATTATCCATTAAGCTAATGTGCAGGATGCTGGGTTTGAGGAGATGGGCTGCCCCTGGTAAGAGTCACAAAAATGATCATCTCTTGTAACCAGTGCTCCGACTCGAAAGACTGAGTCCTTGATCCCATTTAAGTCATAATCCTCTGACAGGAGCCAGAAAGCTGGACCACACCACTCCTGTATGATCCTGCTGGCTTTGCTGGAATGCTGCGTGACCAGAAGAGTATCCTGGCTTTTACTACTGAGGAAACCTTTAACTTATTTTTAGAAAGAATTAATTAACCCCATTGGTTACATACAAGGAGCAACTGTAAAGTGCCTCTGGACACTTCCAGTCAGAACTTTTTCATTCTCTATATGGTTTTGGGAAAGTCTCCTGACTTTACCACAACATAACACAAGACTAACGAAGGTGCTGAGAAATACTTGAAAATTTTGTTTTAGAGAATATGGTTCTTTTTTAATTAGAGGCTTTCCCTGGAGAAATCTTAAATATGGAGCGTCAAATGGGCAGTATGTGATATGCACCACCTGCCTTTCTGTGGCAATGGATGTCCTTCTGCAAGTCCTGTGCATTTTCATTCATTCATCCAGCTTTCTGCTGTGCTACGTGGAGTTCTCATTACACTGGTAATTCTGTAGAATTGAACAACACATCTGCATAAATGATGAGGCTACGCAATTCAGCGCCCTGATGCTTTTACTCTATGTTACGATTTTTATCTCCTGAGAAGCACCTTCAGCTTCACCTCAAAGACACCGGTTTCTCTCCTACCATCTACCTCAGTCAATCAGTACTGAATGCACACAGTGTCATCACAGGCCTCAGTTTATTGAGAACATTCTTCAGTATCCAGCCAGATCTTCAGAGAACTGTTTGCATTCTGATAAGAGCATTGGGCGGAGGCATTTACAATTGTATCATATACCACCATTCAGCTTCCTATGGTTAATTCTACAAGGACCACCATAAAAACTGTCCAGTGAGCTGGCCTTTCATGGGATGCTTCTCACTGGGCTGGGCAGGGAGGATCTGGAAGAAATGAAAGATGATACAAAGAGTTCCCCTTTTTCAAAGCTCAGATCTAGATGGCTTTTCACAATTTTCCATGCCAATTTGCATCTGGAACTTCATTTGCTTATGGGAAGGAGCATGGCTATTACAGAAGGAGAGCTCTGTCTCCAGAAACAGTTTCTGGCTCAGGAGGATGGCTGACCTTTGCTTTGAACAGGAATATGAACTCTGTTGCCTTGGGACACCTTTGAGTTCTCGTCTTCTATGCTTTAGCCATTACTACCCCTGTGATTTCAGGACAGGAATATAGGTTCATCCTAACAGCACTAATCACTTTGCTGGCTTGCCAAGCTTATTACAGAGTAATGCTTCTTTAATTCTTTACTTCCCAATCAAAAGGTCCAGACAGCGGATATGGGAATTGCAGCAGTGATTCTTAGACCTGATATATGTCCAGTACTAATTTTGCTAGAGTCTTCCTGAAATATGTATAGAAAAAACATTGACCACTTAGGACCTTTTAGGAGCAGGGAAGCCCAGAAAATTGTATCATTGATCCACGGCCTGAGATCAGCCCTGCAAGTTCATCCTCAGTCTGAAATCTGGCAAATGCTGCGTGCTTGCATGGAGCTTACAGAATGCAACTGAAGCTCTGATCTCCTAACTGCCAAAACTAAACCTGCTGTATCTCCAGCTCACCTTGGTGCAATATGGATGCAGATCGGACAAAGTATGACAACCACATTTCTGTCAAATGAGTGAAATACATTATATGGTGTTTATCCTGACTATACAATTCATGCTTGGGCCAGAAGGACAAACAAGCTTTTGGCAGGGGACTGGACAAGAATGCTCTGTGATCCTCGATCTGGCCATAAAGCACATATCAATGTAGCAGTCAAATGTAGCAAAAATGTAAAATCCATTTTGGTCTAGGCCCCGGAAACAAAAAAATCTCTACAGCTCTTCTGCAAGATGATGCTTCCAACCCTCACATCCTGCTCCCAAGCCCAGAGAACTGCCTGTTTGCTGGGGACATCTGCATCACTTTCGCTATTGTCTGCCAGCAAGAAGGCCTGACCTGCATCTGAACTCATTCCAGGGGTATTTCAATAAATCTCAGTTTCCCAGTAAGCCCAAAAGTCCTTGGTTAGGACATCCCTGTCCTGTGCAAGCTAAACCAACCCTCCCATTTTTAATTTGGCATGGCTGGTCCTCCCCCAGTCTCTTAATTAAACACAAGAAGAAAAAACAGAAAGTCTGACAAGACCCACTGAGTGGCCTCTCTTTCTGTGTGCTCATGTGGCTCCATTCTTGGAGGCTGACCCAGGGCAGAGCTCTGCTCTTCTACATATATTTTCCAGCGGAAGAATTTTTTTTTTCCTTCTGTAGATTTTTTCAGACTCCAAACTTCAAATTCATCAAAACTGTCACGGGCCATTTGCAGGATGGGAAGATATTGTGGGCCCAATCAACGTGGGTGTCACAAACAATTATCCGCTGCAGAATGATCCCAATTAGCAAACACCCTGCTAACAGGCCACCTCCCCAAGGACGCTGATTGCCTGTGACAGTGTTTTTTTCAGGATGCCTGCTGGAAAACTACAACTCAAGCCTTTGTGGGCTGGCTTCTGGCAAATTCCTTGTTAACCTACAAAAGAATCTACACATGAATAATTAAAAATAGATTGGAGTAGAAATTTAAAGTACATTTAGCTTTGTCACCCAAACCTTTAAAACAGACCTATTGCTCATCTGGAATAAAATGGAAATTCTATTCCCTGTCTTGGCTTGTATGAGGCATTCTGTGTTTTGATGCTTCGCTCTAGGCTTTTGGAACTAAATAAAGATTTCAATATAAACACTCCCTTCCACTTTCTGCTTTCTTCTCTCTTTTTCTGTTGGTGCAAAATTCTTAAAGAGTTGCCTGAAGGACCAAGCTTAGTGAGTGTTTGAAACCTAGCTGCTTACTCCTTGCTTAAGGCATGCTGCCTTTTCTGCTGTATGCCACTATCTGAAAGAACAACCTTTAACAATCCCAGAGCTATTTTTATGGAATGAAATCACAAAGACAGGAGCAAATGAATATATAAAACCAAGCTGTTTTTTTTTTAAAGTAACCTTTTGACGACCCAGTTCTCTCCTGGAATGGACTGGGGAGTGATCAGTCTCTCCTCTTCACCCTCATCTATTATCAAATCAAAAGATAGCAAGCCCAAACCTGGTGTAACCCAGGAATAATGCCACTACAAGTAGTGGAGCTGGAGAGAGACTGAAGAGAGAAAGAACAGAACTCTGCTTTCCACCATGTGAACTCAGCCCCTGCAGTTCACCTAAAACGGGCCAGAGGACAACTAGCTGTAGCTAAAATTCAATACGTGTTAGGTAATGCCATGAGTACGTAAGTTTGAAGCTGCAGTATAAGATCATGCTATGAACTACCAATTGCTTGGATCAGAAGATTTCAGCTGAATGGCTTTCACACTGAAAAGATCTCATATTAGCATCCCTGCCTATAATGCAAAGGTTATAGTCTGACCAGCTTTGTACATCCTTTCACTAGCCATCATTTTAAATGCTGTAATGCCTAAGTCACTGTTTCACACTGCTGTCAGCAGATGCTCCAGAAGACCAAACTGCCAAATGCCACATACAGCAATATAAAAAGCCATACCTCAAGCAAAATGTACTGAAGAGTATCAGTAAGTTGCAAATTTCCTCCCTGGTGGCTGTTGAGAAGGGCCCAGGCAGCATTTGATACAAACTGTGGAAATCAGATGAGGAAAGCCTTCATCCTTCTCCAGCCCCAGAAGCAGCAAGCCAAGCGCAGTGATGCAGGATTCTTTCACGTTTAGCCCTTCCATTCTCACAGTGCTGACTGTGTTTTACAGTGTTGCGGATGATGCAGGTGGAAACTCAGCGGGAGCAGGGAGAACGATAAACAAAGTATTCCTATTCTACATCAGGTGGTCAGAGCTTTATTGGATGCAAGCTGGATGGAGAAATACACTGTTGAGGCACACAGGTTCCTTCCTGAACTGGCCACAGAACATAAATGACCTGCATGCATGCATCTCTCCAAGGACAGGAGCTGAGTATGGACTACACATGAATGGTAAAGTCATCATGATTGGACTCCTTCGATCGTGAGTGTGCAGCTTTCTGAAAGAAAATCTCATATTGAGCCACAATTGGTTGGGGTAGATGATATTCACATCTACTACAGGGCAGAGTAATTCCTTCTTCTGTGGGACTGTTGGGTAAAATCTCATGACCTGCCTGTAGTGAAATCTTTGTCTTAATCCACAGAGTCCAATTATAGAGAGGTAGGAAGACTGATTTGGTCATCAAGGCTGCCTCTGGGCCAGCTCTTGCACCCAAGGAATGGGCTTGAGTGCCATTCTCCATTTCCTTCCAAGTGTGCGAAGTCCTCCCACGCTGCCCAGTAATATTCCCACATCCCTGTGATTTTGGTAGGCTCCTGTGCAGCCTCTCTCCTTCTCCTCTGGCCTGGGGCAAGCAGACCCTCTTCTTTAGTATGTGGAGGGAAGTAGATTCATTTAACGCATCCCTCTTACTTTCAGCTCTGATTTCAATCCAGTTGATTGGTAGTTTCTTGGCAGTAAATTCTACTCCAACTATACCTTCAGCAGGGATAAACTGCCAAATCTCTACAGATGTCCATGGAGCTAGGCTGGTTACCCCCGTTTACAGACTGGCCCAACAACCTGACTTCAGTTACCTTGTTGTTAGTCTATCACATGCGCCCAGGTATGCAAGCCCAAACTATACACTGCTCACCTTGCTGTCTCGCATTAAAGCTTTCAGGGTTCCTCCTTCCTAAAGAATTTTGCTTTCAGATGTCTTTCTCAGATAGAAAAAGTTCTTTTCCTCCTCTAATGTTCCATCACTTTCATTATTTTTATCTCACCAAAATTACCAAACTTGCTCGTTTCTGCCATGCTTCATGTACAAGGTACATCACACCTAAAACTGTCATTAAAATGCTCTTTACGGCTTTGCTAATGCATAGGAGGAGCCCTCAGTAAAACAGATGAATCAAAAACTTTGTATCAGTCACATTGGTCAAAAATCTGCATGATCAGAGCCATGTATTGTTTGTCATTTCTACTAATCCACATGACCAAGTTCCTATCCAAGACAAGCCAAACAATTTTGGAGGGAGGGAAAGATCTTGTAAGACCCTGTATCAAATGCTCTACCAGGCTCCAACTGCAATATATCTAATGCAATCCCTTTGTCCAATAATTTGCCTTTGCATGATTAAGGATGAAATTGGACAACTATTCCCTCCCTGCCTCTCCCCCAAGAACAATACCCTGTGGTTTGGAGCAATTTAAGACTTAGTTCAAGAATTTGTCTCACTTTTCTCCCATCCTGGTGGTCCACACTAAATCCCAACTCTTTCTCCTTTGCTTTCTTATTCCTTCCTTCCTGACCCACTATGGCCCCAGCATCCAGAACTTCACCATTCTTTTTCTCCACCTTCAGATTGCAAAGTCATCAGGACAAAATGTGAGAGAAGATCTCCCATATGACCAACTCAGTTTACACAGATGCCAACAGTAGCACTACTGCTTTCCTATCCGCCTCCCTCTTTCCAAAGGAGGTTAAGGAAGACTCTGAATTCCTGTCTCGATTCAACAGACTGTTCAGCCCTCTGTAAAACTCCAAGGGGTATGGGCGGTTGTGAATTTGGGAGAAAAAGTAGGCTGGCTCTCTCCCAGGGGAAGGGCTTTGCACATCAAAATGAAGACAGAGAATCTGGCCCTGCTTTAAAGAGCAGGGACATAGTTCTATTTCTAGCAGGGGACATTGTGTGAGTGTTTCCCTCTGAAGTCAAAGGATTTTGCCCTCAGATATCCAAGGGCAGAAACTGGCAGCCATAGGGTCAGTCTTTGTACCAGCTGACGGAACCAGCACCCTCCAGCTGTAAAAAACCAGCTCTAAACTCTGGGATAAAGCTGGAGCCACTGGAAGCGTCCTTGCAGCCGCAAACAGATTTATGACCCAAAATTCACACAGGAATTACCATTGCAACTGCTGCTGATGCCAGAAGACATTCATTCCCTGCCTGTCCATCCTGTTTGGCTCACAGATCCCAGTGGTCCTCCTCAGGACAGCCACGCAATCTACATGAAAGCACGTGGCTTCTGTGGATGCCATGCATTTTCTGCGTTCCCTACTATGCACACTCGCCAAGTCTTGATTTAGCTACAGTAATCTCTGCTGCTTGTTCCCACGAGAGAAATGTTTGTTTTATAGGCTCTGATCTCAAATGGATGGTAATAAACGGCCTGCCTCTGCATCAGAACAAGGTTGCTGACCCAATCTGCTGCCCAGCAAAAGTGTGTAAACTCAGCCAACCCCAGGACTGCAGGAAGAGCCAAACCTGCCCCAATCACCCTGAGCTGCCAAGCTGGCTGCCTTGTGTTGGTGTATCGCAGGCAGAGAAAGCCTGGCCTGTAAATGTGATTTGAGAGATGATAGGACATCAGGGAATCGGACCCTTGGAAGGACAGCAGGCCCTAATTGCTTTTGCCACTGCAGATCCAATGTAAGCTACACAATCAAAAGGGATTCTGCTTCCTGAGCCACGAAGGAGCAAAAGCACTTTGGCCTAACAGGGACGTAGCCCATACACATAGCTGGAACAGCTCGAGGCACTTCTTCACAGCAAAAGTGCACTGACTAGTTGATGTGCCGGAGATCAGCTTGAGAAATGGGAATGTTCTGGCAGAGCCTGCTTTCTGGCCACGACACTTCCAGGCCAGAGGACTCAGATGAATGTCGGAGTTGGGCTTGAAGTGTCTTACTGCAAATGGCCACTTTGCCACCACCGCACACATGTACTCTCAGGTTTTACAGTAGGGCTCAGGGCACTTCCAGAGCTGACAGCTTCACAAAGCCTCACATCAAGTTAGCCAGCAATTCAGCATGTGGTCGCTGTGACTTCTTCAGCAGCAGCTCCCTGACCACACAATCCTGAGATCTTTGGGACTCATGTGGGACTATGGTGTCACTTCTGTCCACTCAGCCAGGACACAGGCAATAGCGTTTCCACCAGTTTATGAGCCTGTATCAGGAGGGCAGATGACACCTGGCCCAGCATAAAGCCTGCCACTATCAAGGGAGCCTGCCAGGATTGTTTGAACCAGCAGAGAGAGCTTGTACTGGACCAGCATGCTCTCTTGTGTGGCTGCAGTGTTTTGGATCCAGCACTAACAGCCCTAAAGACAGTTTTATGGTATCACTGGAGTGAGGACTTTGCTTGAACTCCTTCGGTTTAAGCCTTGATTTAAGCTAATGCATAATTCATAATGGGGATGGTAACAGATGGCAACTTGTTAAGCCACAGGAACTCAATCAGTTGTGATCACATGACAACACCCTAAATAATTTAAATCATATCTTACTGCAAGAGCTGCTCTGCTCTGCTGGCCTCGTGTTACAGAGAGACGCCAATGCCACACTGTGGGAGTCATCTTGTAAGGCAGTTGTTATCAAGTCCCCCTGTTTGCAAAGGGAGAAACTGAGGCACAAGAGTGAGCTGCTTCCACGTGTTCGCTCCATGAAAGCAGATCGCTGGTGTCCTCCTGCTCCTCTGCACCAGATCCCAGCCATGAGGCCCTGGTCTCTCCTTCTCTATATATTGTGCATGTTTACAAAGGTATTTGCAAGACGTAAATTCAGAAAAAAAGCATTACTTTAAAAAAGGGAGGTGGGGGGTGCCTGTCCTCCCCAGCATGGTTGCTAACTCCGAGCAGACCCTCCAGAGAAGTTTATCATCAGACAAGACCTATTAGCAGGTATATGAACCAACTAGGATAAAGGGGTGATTCAATCCATAAGGAAATCCACTGAAATCAATGGATCTAAAAACCAGAATCAGATCCCAGCTTTCCACTGGCAAAAACCCACCCTTGCTTCTGGCTTACTCTGCTATACCAGAGAGGTTGCAGGGGCAGCGTTGGGAGATTGTATTCAGGACAATTCTGACTCCCAATTTTCATACTCTACTCAGCAATGTAGCTAACTAAACAGCCAGTGCAAAAAAAGAGACTTGGTAGAAAAAGCTTCAAAACTGGAGCAGTCCAGGCCATCGTACTCTGAAATATTAAACCCAACTCTAGGACTCGTACTACGAGGTCAAAAAAGCCAGAGCTATGTGATGTAAAAGTGATGATTCAACAGAAATTCACAGGTTTACCTTTTGCTGTTGCAGGCTCTATGTTAGATCAGGACTTTGCTGTCTCCCTGCAGCAAATGTAAGAGGATAAACCCATCTCATCTGCTCTGGATAATGCATCAAAAATGCAAGCAGATCCACTCTTGCCACAGATTCCATTTGTTCTCTGGGTATGACAGGGCAGTGAAATGTTGACTCCCATTCTCATATCAGAATATCTCTTTCTTCTTTAACTACAGGAGGAAACTACTTTTCCAACACATGGCCTAAACCTCGGTAACATGAAGACCCTTCAGTGTCTCTATGAGAACCAGGAGGCTCTGCCCAACTCCTCAGCCACTTCAGGAAGCAACGTGGGATGGAGGGGAGCAGGGAGTTTTCTCTTACGAGTTTCAGCACCTTCCTTTTCTTTCCATCAATTCCCAGCCTGCCACATACACATGAAATCGGGGGCTCTGCAGGAAAATTTCATTCCCAGTGAGTTGAAGCAGTCTTCTGAATGAGAATATTCTTTAGGAAAGAAATATTCCAGGAATATTCCAACACACTTTGGATTACAGAAATGCTTCTATCATCACAGAGGACAAAGCACCATAAAGAATATAAAATTTTAATGAATTATTATTATCATCTCAGCATACTTATCTACCCCTTTGGGAAGACACACTGAGTTTGAGGCTTCTCTGGAATTCCGATCAATCATAATCAGCACAGTTAGTCCCAGCTGAAGCACAGGCATTGGCTGCTAACCGTAAGCATAATTAACACAGACTGCTGCCTCCCGCCTCTTGACATATTACAAGGGAACACTGCCTACACTACATTCAGCCTTAAATATCATTTGACTGCCAGACCGTTTTTACTCTTCACTTCTAAAATCACCATCCGCTGTTTTTAAACACTTCAAATATAAAAGCACTTATGAGCTGACCAGGTAAATTCTCCTACAATAACTGTTGTGGGCACTTCATCTCCTGAACAGAAAGGAAACTGCCACCTAAAAATTTTTCCCCTTCACAGAGGTGTCTGAAGCCCTGTTTGTTGGTCTAAGCACAACGCATGGAGTTCTTTGGCACACCAGTTCTCACCAAAGCACAAGCGTGAACTTTCTCTCTGGAGCACTATTAGCACTTGGCAAAGATGTTTGCAGAAATATCATGACATAAAACAAAGCCCTGTGTGTACAAGATGGACCAGCTTCTCAGCTGGAGTAAACTCTTTGAATTCAAGGCAGCTACGCCAAATGACATGCGCGGAGACACAGATCCGTGTTTCCTCTAAATCTGTGTGTCAGCAGTGAAAGACACAACAGTAGGTGGTAACAACCCTGTCCTGATCTTCAGGCAACACTGCACATCAGAACATACCTCATGCCACGGAGGATCCTAAAACAGAGGAGTTTCCCTTCCAAAATGGTAATCATCCCAAAACTTCTCACAGACTAAGCAGTTTTAGATTCAGAATGAGGCTCTGCAAAACATCTCTGTAATGCCTGGGGCAGGGTCCAATTCTCCATCACTTTGCTAAGTGACTCCAAAAGTCTTGAGAAGTTGCAGCCAGGGGCATTCAGTACTAAAGCAGGCCTCAAGGAAAGCAAAGGTTTAACCACAGATATCCAGCCAAGAGTGATTTTTGTTTGTTTGAGTCTGGACCTAAGGAAGCCCTCTCTTGGTAAGGAACAAAATCCTTTTTTGCTACCATGAGTGAAGAGTCCCCAGACAAGGCTCACAGTCTCTCTTCCATTCCCGGATCCCTAAGGCTGCCTATATGAGAGCCAGCACAGCCAAGCTGCTCTCCCTGCGTGGGATGCCGAGAGGAACCTCTCACCAGCAGCGACGGACGCTGCCTCTCTGCCTCGCCTCAAGCCCAGGCTCAGTGATCAGCCCTGAGGGGAGGCCCTTTCTACACACAAGTTGTTCAATTTGCTTTTCTCAGAAGGAAACCTGCAGGAACCCACATCACTCACATGCTCACCTGTTCAGGCTCCTTCAGCAATGCCTCTTTCCATCTGAAAAAGCAATCTGACAACTTTTTTTTTTTATTTCAAGCAAGTAATGACATGTCTTTCTTATTGCACAAACCATCAAGGCACTAACTTCAAAAGCAATGAACCTTACACTTCACTCGTATTACAGGGAATAGAATTATAGGACATTTTTTTAACATGGGGAACTGGAGTGGTCTGAACCCAGACTGAACTTAATCTCCTAAACAGGCCCAAACCCAAATCTCTATTCCAAGTGCTTCCAAACTTCAGGGCAGGTTGTGTCTGGCTTATGTCTCTTGGTCCCAAGCATGCCAAGTCCTGCAGCTCCATGCAGGTCCTTGACACATTCCCAGCAAACTGGTGTATTGGCTACCTGCCTCTGGGGAGGAGAGACGGAACGAAACGCAAGATAACTGCAACACAGTGACCTTGAGCGATAAAAATGCCCGAGGAAAACGAATAGCCGGGGTTGCAGGGAACAGCTTTAAAGAAACCAGTGCCAGAGCAAGGAGTGCCAAGGCCAGCGAGCTTACCAGAGGGTGGTGGAGGGAGGGAGGGAGGCTGAGGCTGTGTGCGGGATGGTCGAGCTGAGACAAACCAGGGGGACACCCGACCTGCCCGGCCGGGAAGGGGTCCATACACTGTGCAACAGTGCCCCCTGGTGGCGGCGCCTAAAGCCCCGTCACCCACAGCCGGCGTACAACGCCTGTCACTTTATCTGCTAATTACGTGAGTGACTAATGCAAGTGGATAAATAACAGTTGCGAAGTCATTTTGATTTTGCCTGTAGCTATAAGGTCAGGGTATGGTTTTGGCCAAGCTGAAGCGTGAGAATTGCAAAACAAATTGTCTAGGTGAATGCACACGCTCCCACTCCGGACTTCCCCGTGGGTACCTGCGGGCTTGCGCAGGCTGGTCACCGGCAGCCGGACCGGCACAAGCTAATCGCTCAGCGAGGAGGCTGCCACACGTCCAAGGGCTTCCGTGCAGCTGGCCGGCAGGAATCCGAGGCTGTCTTCAAAAACCTGGCTTGTTGCACTGGAAAAAAAATTAAAAATTGTTTCACTGTTTTTCCAGCTTTCCTTTTTCATTTTGGTTTTCAAGAAAATTCTGGTTCAAAGGTCCGACCTCAGAAAGGTGTAAATCACTATAAAAATACCAAGTGGGGCTTTGGAGTGAACTCAGGGCTGGAAAGTGCCCTTCCCTCGAGCGAGCCCAGCCAGACAGGGCCAGCACAGAGCAGCTTACTGCTAGCCGCGGGCTTGCAAGGCCACAGAAGGAAGTAAGGCTGGGCACTAAGGCAGAACTTTCCACTTTCGGATGGCTGGTTTCTCACCGGCACGGGAGTAAGGAAATCACAACACAGCCAGCAGACCAGTAGTACCCGTGAGCACTCACTGCACGGCAGACTCCCAAATGAGATGTCACAAAACTCAGAAACCACAGAGGTGATACACACACCCCCCTGAAAGGAGGGACGGAGGAGCAGAGGAAGGAGAGATCTAGTGAGAGAGAGGCCATTTCTTCCCATGATGGCAAACCTGTGCTGAATTTTCTCATGGATAGGTTTCCCTTCCTGGCACCCCAACTCCTCCCACCATAACCTCTGGTGGTCCACAGGTCAAGACTGCCAGGTGTAGCCCATGGCTTGAGGAAACCCGTGTGCTGCCAGCGGAAAAGGCAAGCTCAAGAAACGGGCATGAGGCTTCTGTCCTGCTCAACAAACCCACGTGCCAGACGTGTAAGTCCAAGCAGCGCAGAGAAACCCCAGTACTTTGAGGCTATGGTTGATCCATGCTGCCCAGGGTGATGGGGGCAAGTGTCAGCCGAGCTCTGTTAGCCAGCATACGCTTCCCCACCTAATGCTGTTTCAGCTATCACAGGACAAGAGCTGGTCAAGTTACCAGCTCCATGTTAACCCAATGTCTCTCTGTACCTACTGGCCCCCCAGGATTCAGAAACCCAAATGAAGCACCTCAGCCCTGCCTAGTAAGCATTAGGCATAAAAAATATATTTCTTGGAGTGGGAACTGGCAAAGGCAAGCAAGCAAAGACATCATTTGGATGCCCCTTCCTCTGAACACTATGGGCTGTTAGGTTTCTTTACACCTGGAGCTGGGAATGCTCCTCAAGGGCAGGCACTCCCTGCTGTGGAGTACTGTGGATCAGAAGTGATTTTTTTTTTTTCCTTTTAAAAGCATAAGAAAGAGTACCAGCCTGGCAGAGCACTGAGCAGGTGTCCTGTGCCCCAGGACAGTGGCTTCCTAAAACAGAGATGTTTCCTCAGCATCTTAGCAAAAGCAAACTGAGAGCAGAGCCCAGAGCCTGTCTGAGCCCACGAGGCTTTCTCATGTGGGTAACTCTGCTGCGCTCGATCCCTCTGCTTCCCAGCGAGAGTGCCCCAAGTCCTCCCTCAGCCTGCCCAGGCCTTCCCCAGCAGCTCGTGGTTTCAGGCAGTCTCTGGGAGGTCCGTACCAACTCCCCTGCGATGCAGAAAACCCAGCTCTCCCACTCCCTGCGTAGGTGTTTAGATTTTTACTTTGCCTAATGTTTGACTCACGATGTGGGCATAGCCCCCAGGGACTTCCAGCTGTGGGGAGCCAAACAGTGACAGCGCGGAGCAAGCAGTACTGGAATGGTGTAGAAACAGAGGTACAGGCAGACGGGGCGATTTGCAATCCACACAGCAGGTGCACAGTGAGGGGAGGTGATCCCCGAGTAAGACAGGTAAGAAAAGCAAGTCATTTGGGATCACAGTATCTTTTTCTTCTTTTTTTTTTTTTTTCCTAGAACTAGCTCTATGGCTCCATGTGCATTTAGATGAAAGGGGAGATGACCATCAACTTGTGCAGCCCCAGGACACTCACCATTCTGGGGCACCCTGACCCAAGCGCTGCCTATTTCCATCTGCAACTCCTTCAAGAGGACACACAGTGAGTACATACTCTTCCAAGTCACATTGAGTTTTCTGGCTGACAACAATTATTTTGACAAAAGACAAAACAAAAGAACAATCGCTCTGAAAAACAGCTAACTTTTCCTACACCCCAAAACCGCTCATTTTCCCCCCCCCCCCCCCCCCCCCATCTTGCTGTAACATTTTCAGTAATCCAAAAACAAGACACTCCAGATTAGTGAGGTTCTCCAGGACAGAAAAAAGGTTGAACACAATGTCAGACACTGACAGTACAAAATAACTCACACAAGGGCAGGAACAAGCACAACATGCAGCAGAAATGCGCAGATGAAACCATTACATCCCACTTGTTAAAATACCTGTATCGAGCAGTCCGGTGCTCAGCTTCACACTAAATCACTCAGGCAGCAGCCAAGGACAGGCTCTGAGCTAGCGTAACCCCAAAGGGCACCGCTGAGATCACATCAGAGATGTCTCTTTCAAACAAGTTCCTGTTCCTAGATTGCTCTCACAACTCCATTACATATGGAAGTGTAAATTCTCTGAACTGTTTATGTCCTAATTATGATCCTCCAACATTTACACAGAACTCTTTATTTACAAGAAAAAACAGATGAAAGTCTTCCACCATATGTTCAAGAATCCAGCTAGCAGTTTCTTACATCACTTTCTTGCATACAGTGATAAAATCACTCCTAAGTTACTCTTCCCACAACTGATTTCATGTAGTGCTGAAGCTCCACATAAACCCTCTCGTGAGCTCCTGGAGAGGACATTGGAATCACCTACAAAGTCTGTAACTCTGACTGTTACTCTGACAGAGTTTATAAATCACAGCACATATCAGATTCCCCTACCAGGATCCAGCAATTGTCCCTTGGCCACCAGGACCCTCAGGAAGAGCAGGTTCCTCAGCCCAGATCCAGAGCCCACATAGGACCAAGACAAGGCAGCATGTCCTGCAGATACAGCCAGCATGCCAGGAGCTTTCAGGGGAAGAAGGCAAGAGTCTCCTTTCCTCACTGCAACCACATCGCATTAGCTTTGTTTCTTATGGCAAGTAGGTTCATGCTATACATTTAGGGTGCATCTGTGTCTGGCTAATCCTACTTGAGCCCTTTGGTCAGCCCTAACCAAGCTGGACACTGAGGTGCAGGCCTCAAAGGTAGGTAATTTCCCTCAGCTTCATAAAAACTGAGAGTCAGGCAGAAGAATCATGTTCCCACTGAGGACAGGCTGAGAAGCTCGCCTGTTATTAGTCATCAGCAAATCCACATGTGGAAAGGTAAAAGACAATCAGATACACCAGAAATCCAGCTATATTAATGTGGCTGTTCAAGAAACTGCATGCTTTAAAGAGTGAGGTAATTTGCACCTTTCAGGAGAGGAATAATGAAAGCAAGTTGCCGGATCTACTTTCAGAGGAATATTTGAGAAGTATAGAGACGAACTCCAGTGTGCCTGGGACTGGGCTGCTACAGGAAAAGAGCCATTGCTCCCTGCACGCCAGGCTCAATCCACTCCAGACAAGAAGAGTAAAAGCAAGCGAAGACTGAGGCTCAATGCAGCCCAGGGCAGAGCTGTGTGCATCTGCTGTGTAGACGGAGGGGAAGACAGGAGAGGGGGCTGTGCAGCAGGAAAAGCGCCTCTCTTCACCCTGAAGATGGGAGATCATGCTGTAAAAGGCAGAACTAATGAGCAAACAGTATGCTGCATCTCCACTCCTGCTCCTGCCCCCATAAATCCACCCCATCAGAAAGACAACGCTGAGGCTCAGAAGTGGCGGATTATTTTCAGCTCTGCCACTAACGTCCTTTGCAGGCCTGGGCAGATTCTCCCTTCCTGGTGGGGATTACCCTTAAATCAGAGCACAAGGTAGAGATGTGGGATCCCTCTGCACGTTTATAAATAGCTCTCCCACACATTTCACAGGAGGGCAAATGCCAGTAAGCAGCTTTAATAGCAGTGCCAGCAATGACAACTGCAGCAGCAAAAACGCTACCACCTTTCTCCAACGTGTCCTTATTTCCAGTAGCCATCATACTAATAGAGACAATTAAAACCTGGAAGAAGCCCCAGGACACTGAGAGTTAGTGACTGTAGACCAGGCCTTAAACATAGTCAAGGATCCGTAGTTAGGAGTCTGTGAAACAGGCTGGGCAAGTCATATGAACTGAGCACACGACTGGCACCTCTGGTCCTCACCTCATTCTCCCCACAAGCCTGGACCACACCTCAGACGTTTTCCACACCGGGCTGTGGCCCTTCTGCCCACACACCAGGCGGAGCTTTTAACTTGCCAAACAGTTTTGCACAGATCACAGTGTGAGAGAGAGGAGAGGTTTTAAGGCATAAATAAAAGAAGCCCAACCTGGCCAGTGGCAGGAAAGTGATTTGTCACTATTAAATCATGTTAGGATCAGCATACTGAGGTCAGGACTCCCAGTGTCAGGGACGTGTTGCAGATACGGGCTGTGCCACTTGGTTGGACCTCATTAGGAGACAAACACCGTACCCACCGCCTTCCCTGTACTGCACGACCAAGTGTAGCAAATGTACCCTCCACCCCATAGCCCAGCCAAGGCCCACCGCTGAGTGTACAGATGAAACCAGTTGGATCACTGATCCGCACCACAAGAGGAGGAACTGCCTGCTCTGTAGGCTGTAAGATGGCGCATGTTTGTTAGACTGGAGTTCCTGCCCCAAATCCTGCAAGTCAGGGAGGTTTTGCTAGGTCATCTGATAAGCACCATCTCCAGCAGAACCAGCTCAGATGCTGCTACTGCTCTTGCTTCTAACACTTCTAGGAATTTAGCTGATATTAAGCAAATAAGTTTTAAATTATTGTGTTGTCACTGTAAAAAAACTGTAAAACACAGAAAGGGGTTTCAGTCCTGCTGCACACAGAGCACCTTTCATTCCACTGAGGTCTCTAGGTTTGACAGAATCCACCTCAAATCAAACAAGATCCAGCCTGGCCAGCAAAAGGGGACTTCCTGCGGGAGGACAGGATTCATCACTGCTCAGTAACATTAGGATTTACAGAGCAGTCAGAGCCCACAGCACCAGGTGCCGTACAGATGGAGTACACAGCCCCTGCCCCACAGAGTTTTAAAAGCAGCCGCCAGACAACTGCAACGGGGAGAGGGAAGGGAAGAATTAACCATATCATTATACCTCCATGTAGTGTCTGGTGGAAATTGCCATCTTGTAGTAAAGTGATTTCCACTGCGATGATTTGAGGATTGAGGGGAACAAGAGTTTATTTCATGCTTTAGAGGAAAAGTATGGATGTACTTGTGAGAGCAGCACACAGGCAGCAGAGACTGCAGCATTTGTGGAGTGATGATTACCTTGCACAATGTAATGCAGCATTAAAAAACAAGGGAAGTTGTTGCTGCAGTATGGTAACAGATCAAAGCCTGGCAGCACCCAAGGAGTGAAAGGCGTAGCTGATAACAGGGTACAGCATCAGAGCTGATCCATGGGTGCGACTCAGCCCTGCAGCATCTTCCTGGTGAAGGCAGAGAGCCTTCAAATGAGTCACTGACAGATCAAATGCATTGTAAAAGGGACAACACGGCTATGTGTGCCAGCAGGCAGATGAGGCAGGAGAAATCCAAGGCTTTAGGCTCTCACAGCCTTGAAGAACCTCTTCGTATTTCTGAAAACTTAAGCCTTGTGTTTGAACCAAAAATAATCACATGCTTCCACCTCCCCTGTAGTCCCACCTGCAGATCCCTGAGCACAGCACTGGGGCCTTCCTCTGGCACAGAACGACGGCTGC
Source organism: Cariama cristata (assembly GCF_000690535.1). Lineage (NCBI taxonomy): Eukaryota > Metazoa > Chordata > Aves > Cariamiformes > Cariamidae > Cariama > Cariama cristata. Next base: position 143,884 of record NW_009620280.1, read on the forward strand.
CTCCCACCCAGAGCTGAGTTTCAGTTTCAGCTGCCCTTCGGTCTTGCACTTCAGAATCTGCATGAAATGACAGAATCTGCCTGAATGAGAAATTGAGAAATCCTGTGCAAATACAACTGAAGCAATGATAACGTTAAAGAAATTTAAAAAGGGAA